>NC_045997.1:3527466-3697466 GCF_010909765.2 Amblyraja radiata
ATTGACAACTGGAAGTATGATGTTGTGGCGATCAGTGAAACATGGTTGCAGGAGGGCTGTGATTGGAAACTAAATATTCCAGGATTTCGTTGCTTCAGGTGTGATAGAATTGGAGGGGCAAGAGGTGGAGGTGTTCCATTACTTATCAGGGAAGATATTACAGCAGTGCTTTGGCAGGATATATTAGAGGCTATTTGGGTGGCTAGGGAGGCTATTTGGGTGGAACTGAGAAATAGGAAAGGGGTAGCAACACTTGTAGGGGTGTATTATAGACCGCCAAATGAGGAGCGAGAATTGGAAGAGCAAGTATGTAAGGAGATTGCGGATATTAGTAGTAAGCACAAGGTGGTGATTATGGGAGATTTCAATTTTCCACACATAGACTGGGAAACACATTCTGTAAATGGGCTGGATGGGTTGGAGTTTGTAAAATGTGTGCAGGATAGTTTTTTGCAGCAATACATAGAAGTACCTACTAGAGAAGGGGCGGTGCTGGACCTCCTGTTAGGAAATGAGACGGGTCAGGTGGCAGAGGTATGCGTTGGGGAACAGTTCGGGACCAGTGATCACAATACCATTAGTTTCAATATAATTATGGAAAGGGTCAGAACTGGACCTAGGGTTGAGATTTTTGATTGCAGAAAGGCTGACTTTGAGGAGATGCGAAAGGATTTTAAAGGAGTAAATTGGGACAGTTTGTTTTATGGGAAAGATGTAGAAGAGAAATGCAGTACGTTTAAAGGTGACATGTTAAGAGTACAGAATCTTTATGTTCCTGTTCGGTTGAAAGGAAATAGTAAAAATTGGAAAGAACCTTGGTTTTCAAGGGAAATTGGACACCTGGTTCGGAAAAAGAGGGAGATCTACAATAATTATAGCCAGCATGGCGTAAATGAGGTGCTTGATGAGTATAAATAATGTAAAAAGAATCTTAAGAAAGAAATTAGAAAAGCTAAATGAAGATATGAGGTTGCTTTGGCAAGTAAGGTGAAAGTAAATCCAAAGGGTTTCCACAACTATATTAATAGCAAAAGGATAACGAGGGATAAACTTGGTCCAATAGAGAGTCAGAGTGGACAGCTATCTGCAGAGCCAAAAGAGATGGGGGAGATATTGAACAAATTATTTTCTTCGGTATTCACCAAGGAGAAGTATATTGAATTATGTGAGGTAAGGGAAACAAGTAGAGTAGGTATGGAAACTATGAGATTCAAAGAAGATGAAGTACTGACACTTTTGGGAAATATAAAAGTGGATAAGTCTCCAGGTCCGGCCAGGATATTCCCTAGGACATTGAGGGAAGTTAGTGTAGAAATAGCAGGGGCTATGACAGAAATATTTCAAATCTCATTAAAAACGGGAATAGTGCCGGAGGATTGGCGTACTGCGCATGTTGTTCCATTGTTTATAAAGGGGTCTAAGAGTAAACCTAGCAATGATAGACCTGTTAGTTTGACGTCAGTGGTGGGCAAATTAATGGAGAGGATACTTAGAGATAATATATACAAGCATCTGGATAAACAGGGTCTGGTTAGGAACAGTCAACATGGATTTGTGCCTGGAAGGTCATGTATGACTAATCTTCTTGAATTTTTGGAAGAGGTTACTAGGGAAATTGACGAGGGTAAAGCAGAGGATGTTGTCTATATGGACTTTATTAAGGTCTTTGAGAAGGTTCCTCATGGAAAGTTGGTTATGAAGGTTCAACTGTTTGGTAGAAATGCAGGAGTAGCAAGATGGATTCAACAGTGGCTGAATGGGAGATGCCAGAGAGTAATCGTCGATGGCTGTTTGTCAGGTTGGAGGCCAGTGACTAGTGGGGTGCCACAGGGATATGTGTTGGGTCCACTGTTGTTTGTCATGTATATCAATGATCTGGATGATGGTGTGGGAAATTGGATTAGTAAGTATGCAGATGATACTAAGATAGGTGGGGTTGCGGATAATGAAGTTGATTTTCAAAGTCTACAGAGAGATTTATGCCAGTTGGAAGAGTGGGCTGAAAGATGGCAGATGGAGTTTAATGCTGATAAGTGTGAGGTGCTACATCTTGGCAGGACAAATCAAAATAGGACGTACATGGTAAATGGTAGGGAATTGAAGAATGCAGGTGAACGAAGGGATCTGGGATTAACTGCACAGTTCCCTGAAAGTGGAATATCATGTAGATAGGATGGTAAAGAAAGATTTTGGTGTGCTGGCCTTTATAAATCAGAGCATGGGACATGTCGATCCTGAACTTTGATAGTGGCCTTTAATCAACTCCTGCCAGACGTCAGACGTGCAAATGCAAAAAAACAACGTCTCCCAATGGACCTAACTTTTGCTGATTAAAGTAGGGATATACCTTCCTCGGAGTTGGTGCGTTCCCACAGTGTCTGGCCTTCTCCCCGTTCAATTCACGGAAAATGTGTACATTTTAAATTGCCCAGTCCCGGAAAGTAACGGTAATGGTGGAACATTGGTATATTTTTCCGCCTTCAGGTTAATTACTAACCCGTGACCACCCGGCACCTTAATATTCCCTTCGCAGGTGGTCGGGTTGTTGGCCGTGGTCGGCAGTGAGTTGGGCAATATTTGAAGCAAACTATACAACGTTCATCTCCAACTATTATTCTAATGGCTGCTCCGGAAGACACACCGAAAGTAACAAATTCCATGTGCGTTCCCCTTCTGAGAGCCAACTGCAAACATTGCAATTCCAAATGGTTCAAGTAACATTTTTCACTTCGCACTGCATTGGTTGTCCTTTCGTTAGTGTAGCTCCAATTTGAGTCATAGCGTCATAGAGTAATACAGTTTGGAAACGGGCCGTTCGGCCCAACTCGCCCACACCAACCAACAATGTCTACTCTAGCCTTTATAAATCAGAGCATTGAGTATAGAAGTTGGGATGTAATGTTAACATTGTACAAGGCATTGGTGAGGCCAATTCTGGAGTATGGTGTACAATTTTGGTCGCCTAATTATAGGAAGGATGTCAACAAAATAGAGAGAGTACAGAGGAGATTTACTAGAATGTTGCCTGGGTTTCAGCAACTATGTTACAGAGAACGGTTGAACAAGTTAGGGCTTTATTCTTTGGAGCGCAGAAGGTTAAGGGGGGACATGATAGAGGTCTTTAAAATTATGAGAGGGATAGACAGAGTTGACGTGGATAAGCTTTTCCCACTGAGAGTAGGGAAGATTCAAACAAGGGGCCATGACTTGAGAATTAAGGGACTGAAGTTTAGGGGTAATATGAGGGGGAACTTCTTTACTCAGAGAGTGGTGGCTGTGTGGAATGAGCTTCCACTGAAGGTGGTGGAGGCAGGTTCGTTATTATCATTTAAAGTGGATTGGATGGTTATATGGACGGGAAAGGAATGGAGGGTTATGGTCTGAGCGCAGGTATATGGGACTAGGGGAGAATACGTGTTCGGCACGGACTAGAAGGGTCGAGATGGCCTGTTTCCGTGCTGTAATTGTTATATGGTTATATGGTTATATGGTTATATGGAATCTACTCATCAGTAAAAGGCACATGACAGCCCGTTTGGTGTTTGCCAAAAGGCACCTAAACAGGATTATCTGGTCTGATGAAACCAAGAATGAAGTATCTGGCCTTAATGCCAAGCGTCGCGTCCTGTAGCATCAAGGCACCGCTCATCACCTGACCAATAGCATGCCTACGGTGAAGCATGATGATGGCAGCATCATGCTGTAAAGACGTTTTAGGCAGACTAGTCAGGATCGAGTGGAAGATGAACCGACCAATGTACAGAGAGATCCTTGATGAAAACCTGCTCCAGAGCAGTCAGGACCTCAGACTTGGGCGAAGGTTCACCTTCCAAAAGGACAACAACCCTAAGCACACAGCCAATACTACGCAGGAGTGGCTTCTGGACAAGTCTGTGAATGGCGTTGAGCGGCCCAGACAGAGCCGGGACTTGATCCGGATCGAACATCTCAGGAGGGACCTGAAAATAGCTGTGCATCGACGCATCTCATCCAACCTGACAGAACTTGAGAGGATCAGCAGAGAAGAATGGGAGAAATTATCCAAATACGGCTGTGTCAAGCTTGTAGCGTCAAACCCAAGAAGATATGAGGCTGTAATCGCTGCCAAAGGTGCCTCAACAAAGTACTGAGGAAAGGGTCTGAATACTTATGTAAATGTGATATACCGTTGTTTTTAATTATTTCGCAAAAATGTCTAGAGACCTGTTTTCACTGTTTTATTGTGGGGTATTGTGTATAGATGGATGATAAAAAATGAATTTAATCAATTATAGAATACGGCTGGAATGTAATTAAATGAGGAAAAGGTGAAGGGGTCTGAATACTTTCTGAATGTGCTGTACGTAGCCTGTTGATTGTCTGCACGGATATGGTGGGGCAAAAATACCCATGTTGTGTATTTCTTTGTTGTAGAAACGTTTCTCTGGGCTGACATCTCAATAAAAAGCGACAGCAAATATTCGGAAACAGACATTGAAAGACACCAGTCGGGTCAGAATCGCGTAGAACTTAAAAACGTTATATTTTTGCTGTCGAGGTTTCATACGTAGCCGGCACCGCCATTCATTGTGATCATGGCTGACCCTCCCCTATCACTAACCCGTGCCTGCCTTCTCCCCATAGCCCTTGACTCCACTAGCCCCTGGAGCTCTATCTAACTCTCTCTTAAATCAATCCAGTGCCTTGGCCTCCACTGCCCTCTGTGACAGGGAATTCAATAAATTCACAACTTTTCTCACCTCTGTCTTAAATGGCCTCCCCTTTATTCTGAGACTGTGGCCCCTGGTTCTAAACTCGCCCAACGTTTGGAACAGTTTTCCTGCATCTAGCTTGCCCAGTCCTTTTATAATTGTATTTGTTTCTGTAAGACCCCTGCCCCCCCCCCTCCTCACCCTTCTAAACTCCAGTGAATACAAGAATACTCCATTAGCTTTTTTTCACTGCCTGCTCTACCTGCATGCCAACTTCAGTGACTGCTGTGCAAGGACACCCAGGTCTCGCTTTACCTCCCCCTTACCCAACCTAACTTAATTGAGATAATTATCTGCCCCTTGTTTTTGCCGCGAAAGTGGATAACCTCAAATTTATCTACATTGTACTACATCTGCCAGGCATCTGCCCACTCACTCAACCTGTCCAGGTCACCCTGCAACATCCTAACATCCTCTTCACAGTTCACACTGCCACCTAGCTTATTGTCATCCGCAAAGTTGCTAGTGTTGCTCATAGTACCGGCTTCCAAATCATTAATATATATGGTGAACATTTGCGGCCCCAACACCGAGCCTTGCGGCAATCCACTCGCTATTGCCTACATTCTGAAAATGTCCTGTTCACTCCTGCTCCTTGCATCCCGTCTGCCAACCACTTTTCTATCCACGTCAACACCCTGCCTCCAATACTATGTGCTCTAATTATAGGCATTAGTCTCCAGTCTCCAAAGGCTTCCCAAAAGTCTAGATACACTACATCCACTGGCTCCACTTCTAAGAAGGATGAAGGGGAAGGGGGGGGGGGGGGTATTATAGAAACATATAAAATTATAAAAGGACTGGGCACCTAGATGTAGGACACATTTCCCCAATGTTGGGAGAGTCCAGAATCAGGGGCCGCAGTCTTAGAATAAAAGGGAAGCCATTTAAGACTGAGTTGACAAAAAACTGTTTCACCCAGAGAGTTGTCAATTTGTCGAATTTGTCGAATTCCCTGCCACGGAGGCCAACTCACCGGATGGATTTAAGAGAGAATTAGATGCAGTGAGGGATAGATAGAGCTCTAGGAGCCAGTTGAATCAAGTGATATGGGGTGAAGGCAGGCACGGGTTATTGATTGGGGAAGATCAGCCATGATCACAATGAATGGCGGTGTTGGCTCGAAGGGTCGAACGGCCTCCTCCTGCAACTATTGTCTATGTTTCTACATTTCGAATTCGCCCCTGAAAGCTAGAAGCATTATCGATGCGCCATAATTAAATTGGTTTTTGTATTATTGTTGGAAAGTTTAAAGAAGAGGTAATCGAATTTGCATTTTATCTACAGAGCTGCCCATTAAATGTTAAAATATATTTCACTCCATTCTTCAGCTCCTCTCTGAATTTCCTCTGTGTCAGTGCATAGATGCACGTGTTGGTGCAGGTACTGAGAACCTGCAACATAAAGCCAAATTGCTGCACTATATATATCGGCGTGCTGAAGTATCTGTCTTCGTAGGTATTATTTTCAGTCTACCAGTTCGTAGAATGTACAACATAGGGTATCCACAGTAAAATAAAATAGTAAGATTAAACGAGAACTTACCAGTTTGAAGTTTGATCTGTATTTTATGAGGAGGAACGTTGAGGGAATACGTGAAGAACCCCGCTTACGACGCATGCGTGACATTCTTCAAAGCAGCGGTGTGAAGTCACAGATATCCTATAATGACCTAACATAGTAAGATTATGAAATAGATACCAGTTTATGATATGATCATAGGAGGGTGGGAGCGGAGGGCACGTATTCCCTCAACGTTCCTCCTCATAAAATACAGATCAAACTTCAAACTGGTAAGTTCTCGTTTAATCTTACTATTTTATTTCGGAGTCACGTGAGTGACTACGTGAAGATTTTAAAGCTCTGTGACCTCATGCCATGGAACGAGTCCATGCTTCACGTCTGCCTTGATTATTGGGAGAAGTATTGTTAACAATTTTTAAAACACCTCCATACAAAACTGTATGATGTTACGAAAAAATAAATGTATTAAATTGAAATCATAGCCCATTGGTTTTTTGGGCAAATTATATTATTGAACGTAAGAGTCTTTCTGAAAACGATGATAGATCCAAAACTGTTATAAAACCTCTGAAATGTATTCTCAGATGACAATCCTGCCATCCTGAGGAGTTGGTCTGTTGGCACCTCCAGATTTCTTGCTGCGGATGTTGCTGCAGCCCTGGTGGAGTGAGATTTAAAAACATTAGTGTCTATCCCCGCCATCTTTAAGACATTTTTCAGCCACCTTGAGATAGTCTGGGTCGTCACCCTTTTGTGTGGTTTATTGTATGAAATCAGCAGAGTCATTTCCTGCCCTCGAATAATATTTGTGTATTCCATGTATAGTAGGATATGTGTGACTATACACAGGCGTTCGTCATTCGGGTACGCCATAAATTCTATTACTTGCCCCGATGACCCCGGTCTATTTTGTTTTATGAGATCATTAATGACAAACACCAGTTTTTCAGGGCAGATCATCAAGCAGTCCAGCCTCAGTTTGTGTAATGACTGGACTCGTTGTGCAGTAACCAACGCCATCAGCATAACCATCTTCATAGTGAGTTTGTTCAAGTGATAATGCTGTAGTAGGCGACCAGCTTCTCAGCATGGTCAAAACGACACCCACATCCCATATTCGGGAGTACCTGGTTTTAGGGGGTTTCGCATTAAATATGCCCCTCATGAGTTTAGCTACCAGGGGGTGCGTTTGCACTGAGTGCCGCTCCGTTCCTAGCGATAAATAATTGGAAAGAGCACTTCTGGCACTATTGATGGTACTGTAGCCTAATCCTTCATCACAATGCAGGCTTGTCAAAAATTCCAATACAGCCGGAATGTCCTTGGCTCTTTGATCAAGGTTGTTATCAAAGCAGTACCTCCCCCATTTTTTGATGTGTCCTAAGTACTGCGTTTTTGTAGACAGTCTTTGAGCTGATATGATCATATTCATAGTTCTGTCTGACAGTCCCATGCCAAGTAGTGGGACTTTCAGACTCTACAAATCAACAAATTCATACTATTATGGCATGGGTGACTACCCTGTGTTACTGGATGAATTAGTAAATTAGGGCTATGCCTCATAATGGTACATGGTTCTAATACCATTCCCTGTATAACCGAGAACCATGGTTAAGTAGGCCAATCGGGTACTATGAGAATCCCAGATGCCGAATCTTAATGAATTTTCCTTAGTACCCGATTGATGAGGCAGAAAAGGAGGAAATGCATAAAACCCCATTTCCCCCAATGCAGAGAGAATGCATATGTTGCTTCTGCCCCATGGTCCGGTTCCCATGACACATACCTTGGTAGTTGGTGATTCAAACTGGACGCAAACAGATCAAAATCTGGTGTACCATATTTTGCTGTAATTTCAGCAAATACCTTTTTATTCAACATCCATTCCGTGTTTTCCTTAAATTTACGTGACCTGGTGTCTGCCACTGAATTTAGTTTCCATGGTAGGTATGTACACCATAGCCAAATTGAATTTGCCAATTCATCACAAGATGTCGATATATTTTCACCCATATAATTTATATATGCCACCACAGTGGCATTATCAATTTGTAACCGAACATGCTGGTGCTCAATGCCTGAGCAATATGACTTAAGGCCATAAAAAGCCCCTAACATCTCTAGGTAATTTATACCGCGTGTGTTAAGTAAAACTGCCTCCTGTGTCTTCCATCTCCCTCCACAGCTAGAAACGGAATTAGTGGCTCCCCAACCAATCCGTAAGTTTAGCCAACAATGAAAATGTCGTCTAGATATGCCATATCCTATGATTATGTTGACCCCATCCAGTTAAATTTCAAATACCGTCTGTGTTCACCTCTAATGGGTACTGTATAGTAAGCATCTTTTAAGTGAATGCTTGCCATATAGCACCCTGTTGACACTAATTCTTAGCAGTGATAAAGGTATCCATCTTAAATGAACATATTGAACAAATGTGTTTAGGGTTGACAGATCAATGATTATCCGGCAACCCCCTTCTTTTTTATTTTTAATAAATATGTTAGGTACAAATTCTAATGGCTCATGTATTGTAGGCTCAACTACGCCTATTGTATGCAATCTTTGCAGCTCGATGTGAGCTATAGATTGTTCGGCTTCCGTGAGTACGAAGTGCCTTCTGGTGTATGTTGCACTGGAAAGGTTATTTTAATGAATACATTCTATCAGATAACCCTGAATACTGTTTAGAATATATGAGTCTCTTGTGATCTTATTCCATTCTCTCGTATAATATTGCAGCCTCCCTCCAACTCTCGTGCTCCCCTTTATTATAAGAGAACCAGACCCACCAACCTCCATGGTTACTGGTGGTTTTTGAATTATTTCCTTGGTTTCTTTGTAAAGGGGGGCTCTGTTTTAAGAGGTTGTGTTGGAGGTTGAGGCTCCCGCATCTTCCAGGGTGGTCTTCCCTGGCCATAAGCTAAAAAAGGCTGCTGCGGGTTGTATCTGGGTTTAGCACTGCCACCGCTAAAAACGCCCCTCTTCTAGGTGGTCCATATGGTTGGTATCTTTGCCCAAAGTAAGACTTTGCACTAGTCTTAATGAGCCCCAATGTCTTTGATTCCTCATATAACCATATAACCAAATAACAATTACAGCACGGAAACAGGCCCTCGGCCCTACAAGTCCGTGACGAACAACTTTTTCCCTTAGTCCCACCTGCCTGCACTCATACCATAACCCTCCATTTGTCAGAACTGAACGAGGAGGAGGACACAAATGCAGGCTCAGACACAGGGCAGATCAGTCTTCGGCGTTTAATCGGTCCAAGTCAGTACACAGGTAGGCAAAACAGAGGCAACAGTACCATATAGGAGCAGGCAAGAACCAGTGGTCGAAAATACAGGCAAAGGTCGAGATCACAAGGTCACAAGATTTCGAGAGCTGGAACGAGGTGATACCAAGTAGCATACACAACGAACTGGCAATGGGAACTAAAACACAAAAGGCTTAAATACAGACTAGCAGGGGATAACGAGACACAGGTGAAACACATCAGGGCGTGGCCAACAATCACATGAGGGTAAACGACCTGACAGGAAATGGGACCTGAAACAAGAGGAGATGTGAGACACCAAAATAAAACAAGAATGCAAACTCTAATACTAAAAACCAATAAGAAACAGAAACTAGATCAAACGCGAGACCTGACAGTACCCCCCCCTCCACGGCCGGCTCCTGACGGCCCAGGATCTTCAGGATGTTGGCGCCGATAGTCCCTGATAAGTTCCGGGTCGCATATGTTGCGAGCTGGCACCCAAGACCGCTCCTCAGGTCCATACCCCTCCCAATCCACAAGATACTGACAACCACGACCACGCCGGCGCATCCCCAGCAACCGGCTGACCGTAAACACTGGACCCCCATCAAGGAACCGGGGGGGCGGAGGGGGTGTGGAGGCAGGGACCAGAGGACTCTCCTTAAATGGCTTCAGACGGGAGACATGGAAAGTAGGGTGGACCCTCATGGCACGGGGGAGTTTGAGACGAACCGCCACAGGATTGATGACCTTCGATATGGGGAAAGGACCAACAAAACGAGGAGCCAGCTTCCGGGATTCCACCCTCAGCGGTAAGTCTCGAGTGGAGAGCCACACCCTTTGACCAGGCGAGTATACTGGAGCCGGCGTTCTTCCACGGTCAGCCATCCTCTTGTAACGCGCAGAACTGCGCAACAGCATCTGACGAGCCCCATTCCAAACCTTGCGACAGCGACGGACGAGAGCCTGAGCGGAGGGCACACTGGACTCCTTCTCCACAGCAGGGAACAATGGCGGTTGATAACCATAGGCACACTGGAATGGAGAGAGACCAGAGGATGAGCAAGGAAGTGTGTTGTGTGCATACTCCACCCAAATAAGGTGTTTGCTTCAAGTTGAAGGGTTCTGTGCCACCAAGCACCGCAGTCCTGTCTCCAATTCCTGGTTAAGGCGTTCAGTCTGTCCATTGGATTCCGGGTGATAACCAGATGTAAGGCTGACCGTGGCGTCCAACAGAGAACAAAACTCCTTCCAAAACCTGGACACGAACTGAGGCCCCCGGTCAGACACAATGTCTCTGGGAAATCCATGAATGCGAAAAACATGAGACAGCATGACCTCTGCCGTCTTCTTGGCGGAGGGAAGCTTGAGCAACGCAATGAAATGGACCATCTTAGAAAATCTGTCCACTACAGTCGTGACTGAGGTGTTACCTTCAGAAGAGGGCAAGCCCGTGACAAAGTCCATGGAGATGTCTGACCAGGGGCGTGAGGGGACAGGCAGCGGATTCAGGAGGCCAAAGGCGGCCCGACGGGAGGTCTTGTTCTGAGCACAAATACTGCAGGCGGCGACGTACTCCTTAATCCCCCTCTCCATGGAAGGCCACCAAAACCGCTGTTTGGCCACAAACAGGGTTCGGCGGACACCGGGATGACAGGAGATCCGAGACGTATGAGCCCAGTGAATCACCTGTGAACGAAGAGATTCGGGAACAAACAGACGATTAGAAGGACACCCTAGCGGAGACTGAACACCAGCAGTTGCCTCGGAAACTCTCTTCTCAATCTCCCAAGTAACCGCCCCAACAAAACAGGAAGCAGGCAGAATGGGAGTTGAAACCTTAGGGGATGGCTCAGGATCAAACTGTCTGGAGAGAGCATCAGGTTTGCCATTCTTGGCACCAGGGCGGTAAGACAGAACAAAATCAAATCGATTAAAGAAGAGAGCCCACCTTGCTTGGCGCGAGTTGAGGCGTTTGGCTGACTTGATGTATTCCAGGTTTTTGTGGTCTGTCCAAACTAGAAACGGCTGCTTGGTACCCTCCAACCAATGTCTCCATTCCTCCAAGGCTGTTTTAACCGCTAACAGTTCACGGTTACCCACATCGTAATTTCTCTCAGCAGGAGAAAGCTTCTTTGAGAGGAAAGCGCAGGGATGTAATCGACCATCTGTGGGGGATTTCTGTGAGAGTACGGCCCCGATGCCCACACCCGAGGCGTCCACCTCAACCACGAACTGGAGTGACGGGTCAGGGTGAACCAGGATGGGGGCTGAGGAGAAAGCTCCTCTTGAGACTCATAAATGCAGTTTCTGCTTGAGAGGACCAAGAGAAAGGCACGTGGGGTGAGGTAAGAGCATGGAGTGGTGCAGCAGTGACACTAAAGTTCCGGATAAACTTCCTATAAAAATTAGCAAACCCAAGGAACCCCTGAAGTCGCTTACGACTGGAGGGTGTAGGCCAGGTGGCCACAGCACTGACCTTGCTCGGGTCCATCTGTATACCAGCAGGTGATACAACATAACCAAGGAATTGAACAGTGTTAACATGAAATTCACATTTCTCAGCTTTCACAAACAGATCATTCAGGAGCAAACGTTCTAGCACCTGGTGTACATGCTGCACATGGGACGTCTCGTCTGGAGAAAAAATCAAAATGTCATCAAGGTACACAAACACAAATCGGTTCAGCATGTCCCGTAGTACATCATTAACCATGCCTTGAAAAACTGCTGGAGCATTAGTAAGACCAAACGGCATGACCAGATATTCATAATGACCACTGGGTGTGTTAAACGCAGTTTTCCATTCATCCCCGTCCCTTATCCTCATCAGATGATACGCATTTCTAAGATCTAACTTAGTGAATACTGCAGCGTCTTTTAACAGTTCAAATGCAGAGGAGATAAGAGGAAGAGGGTATCTGTTCTTAACAGTAATGTCATTGAGTCCTCTGTAGTCAATGCAGGGCCGAAGTGTTCCATCCTTCTTATCCACAAAGAAGAATCCAGCTCCTGCAGGTGAAGAAGAAGGTCTGATGATCCCAGCAGCAAGGGCATCGTCAATGTACTTTTCCATGGCGAGCCGCTCAGGTGAAGACAAGGAGTAGAGATGGCCCTTAGGAGGCGCTGTACCTGGCAGAAGGTCGATGCAGCAGTCGTACGGTCTATGCGGCGAAAGAGATGTGGCCTTGGCCTTGTTGAACACCTCCTTTAGGTCTAGATAATATGAGGGAACCTTGGTGAGATCTGGAAAATCCTCCTCCCTTGAACGGGGAGGCTGCCGGAGGGTGGTCCTGGACGATCCCAGCAAACTGCTCCTTGACGGATCCTTCATAGACTCAGGAGAAGAATCATGCAGATAGATGAGTTTACAGTTATTCCCACAAGAAATTACTTCCCCAGTACCCCAGTTCATGTGAGGATTATGGTAAGACAGCCAAGGGAGCCCCAAAACCAGAGGATGAAGAGGACAGTCGAGGAGATGAAAACTGATGGTCTCAAGGTGATTACCTGCCACGATGAGTTGAACAGGTTGAGTTCGGTGAATTACCCTGTACAGTAGGCGCCCATCCAGTGCACTAGCCTCCATAGGATCTTGAAGCTGTTCACGTTCCAGCTTCAATTCATCAGCCAAGCGAATGTCCATGAAGTTCTCATCTGCCCCAGAATCAACCAAAGCCTGCAGGGAGTGCCACTGGGAATGCACCAACAATTGTACCGTCGACAATGGACGAGAGGAACGGCTCATAGGAGTGGTACAGCTCACCAATGTCCTCTCTTTCATTGGTGAGCTTTGTCTTTTACTGAACAGCTGTTCAACAAATGTCCCAGTTCACCACAGTAAAAACACCTAATTTCCCTTAGGCGGCGCTGCCGTTCCTCCGGACTGAGTTTGGCTCGTCCCACCTGCATGGGCTCCTCCGAAGATGCAGGTGGCGCTGTAGGCTGACTGGACCGGCCGAGAGGGAAGAAGTCCCGACTGGAAGGTGAAGGGCGACGCTGCCGCCACTGCTGGGAGGAGGACCGAACTGCAGCCGATCTCCTCTCTCGATCTCTTTCTCTGAGCCTAGCGTCAATTTGGATAGCCAGGGAAATCATAGACTCGACGTCGGAAGGCAGGGTTAGAGGAGCCAATTGATCTTTGATAGCTTCAGACAATCCATTGCGAAAAGCATCCAACAAAACAGCCTCATTCCATCCACCCTTAGCAGCAACAGTTCGAAAGTCAATAGCAAAATCCATAACAGAGCGATTACCTTGTTTCATGGAGACCAGGTTCTGTGAAGCCTCTCGGCCAGGATTGGAGTGATCAAACGTGCGGGACAGAGCTTCCATGAACAGGACCGATGTCTGGCAAACAGGAGAATTCCGAGACCATTCCGCCGTGGCCCAAGCCTCCGCCCTACCCGACAGGTGCGTGATGATAAAGGCTACCCTTGAGCGTTCTGATGAAAAGGAAGCCGCTTGAAGTTCGAAATGCAGTCCACACTGAATCAAAAAAGGTCTACATTTCTCCGATTCCCCCGAAAAGTGTTCCGGCCTTGCCAGGTGGACGAATGGAGATGCTGCAGCAGCCGCGGCCATCGGAGCTCCTGGAGACACAGACAAGGAAACAGACTCGGCAGGCACGGGAGCCGCAGCAGGAAACAAAGAATTCAGCCGAGTAACCAGGTCTTCAAACCGAGAACTTAAAGTGTTCACCTGTGAACCGATGTCTGCCTGGAACCCCTGCTGACGCTCGCCGAGATCCCGGAACCCGGCGACGATCGAGGAGAGTTGACCCTCGTAATGCGAGATGCGCTCCTCTTGCTTCTGGAGCGCTGCACGAAAAGGATCAGAGCCCGCTGAGTCCATTGTTGGCCAGTTCGTAATGTCAGAACTGAACGAGGAGGAGGACACAAATGCAGGCTCAGACACAGGGCAGATCAGTCTTCGGCGTTTAATCGGTCCAAGTCAGTACACAGGTAGGCAAAACAGAGGCAACAGTACCATATAGGAGCAGGCAAGAACCAGTGGTCGAAAATACAGGCAAAGGTCGAGATCACAAGGTCACAAGATTTCGAGAGCTGGAACGAGGTGATACCAAGTAGCATACACAACGAACTGGCAATGGGAACTAAAACACAAAAGGCTTAAATACAGACTAGCAGGGGATAACGAGACACAGGTGAAACACATCAGGGCGTGGCCAACAATCACATGAGGGTAAACGACCTGACAGGAAATGGGACCTGAAACAAGAGGAGATGTGAGACACCAAAATAAAACAAGAATGCAAACTCTAATACTAAAAACCAATAAGAAACAGAAACTAGATCAAACGCGAGACCTGACACCATTCCCTTCTCATCCATATGCCTATCCAATTTATTTTTAAATGATACCAACGAACCTGCCGCCACCACTTCCACTGGAAGCTCATTCCACACCGCTAACACTCTCTGAGTAAAGAAGTTCCCCCTCATGTTACCCCTAAACTTCTGTCCCTTAATTCTGAAGTCATGTCCTCTTGTTTGAATCTTCCCTATTCTCAAAGGGAAAAGCTTGATCACATCAACTCTGTCTATCCCTCTCATCATTTTAAAGACCTCTATCAAGTCCCCCCTTAACCTTCTGCGCTCCAGAGAATAAAGACCTAACGTATTCAACCTATCTCTGTAACTTAGTTGTTGAAACCCAGGCAACATTCTAGTAAATCTCCTCAGTACTCTCTCTATTTTGTTCACATCCTTCCTATAATTAGGCGACCAAAATTGTACACCACATTCCATCAAGCTCTTTAACCTGTTTAAATAAATCTTTTCCAAACAATAGGGTTGGAGGTTTGAGGGCTCTCTGTTTGCAAATCACCGCGAACTTCGGGTCTAATGCTGGCTGAATAGCACTCTTCCTCATGCTATTCAGCTCAAATTGGACATTACAGAACAAAGCTAAAGCGTCCTGGTGATCCTTTGTTAATTCTGTTTTCTCCAGGGTGCGGGCAAAGGCTGTGATCCCCGCTGTAAGCACTTTTAAGGCTTTCTGGATTTTCAAGTCGTGTGTTCGGGTGGCCTTCCCCATATGCTTCCATATACATTGGTTCACGCTGGGTACTTGAAGAGAATTACAATTCCCTGGGGGCAGATGTCTAGCCAGAGTCTCTGTAAAGGTTTGTGTTTGTAACTGTTGGTCAGACATATAATTTATACTGGCTGCCATCCTAGAATACAAATCTGCCCGAGTTTGATTTGGTTGAAAAAACTCGGCCACCATATCAAGCAGTTTTCCTTTCTCCCCTCCTTCAGGGTTATGTAAACCTGTGCCTTGGTCAGGGTCTATCCAAATTTGGTCCTGCCCCCTCTCCTCCGAGGAGTAAGAGATATCTTGCGGCCCCACACGGGGTACCGCTGTGGGACTTACCTCTTGCCCGCTGTGGCTAGCCTCCACATTTCTGGGACTGCCACCATGGAGGAGCTCCTCCAGCAACTGCACCAAACGGTCTTTCTGCTCACTGGCACTAGACGTTCTAGGCTGCAACCATTCCTGCAGCCGGTCCGCAGTCTGCTGCTCTCTCCCATATGCCCGCTCTTCCCGTCCCCGGTACTCACGGGCACTGGTTTGCGGACTGTCCTCGTCCCGCAGCGGCTGCACCGGCCCTTATGCGAACGTTTCCTGGCCGCTTCCGGCTGCGCCATGTAGGTCCACCGCTGTTCCCCCGGTAATCTCGCCACTGGCCGCTAGCGACTGCTCCAAGCCAGACTCGCTTGAGTCTGACATATGGGACGTCTTTTGCTTCGCTTCCCGCCCGGCCGAGAAGTGAATTTTGCGGGTGCGGGAGCGAAGTCGGGCACAGCTGTTTCCCCTCCGGAAGTTTCGCGTGCCGTTGCTGCTGCTGCCGGCTGCCCGCACTCCGCGGTTCTCCCCCGCCAGTTTTCCGCAGCCTTCATGGATCCGGTCCATGTCTCCACCTAAAAGGTAAGTGGAAGGAACGCAGAGTCACTTACCTGCTGCTCCCGACTTTCAAATTATCCACTAGGGGAACGTTGTTCCTCCTGCTGTGACTCGTTGCAATGCGTGTAGCGATATGACACGCATGCGTCGTAAGCGGGGTTCTTCACCTAGTCACTCACGTGACTCCGAAGTAAAATTGGCTGAAAGTGCGAACAACCTAATCATGGACCTTCTCCGGTTCTCCACCTATGGATCTTTCTGATTCTCACTGCTGTTCCGCAGTCCCTGGCGGACTCTGTTTGCCGCTATGATGTGTCTTACGGTTAAAGCATTGAAAAGCAGAATTAAACAGATTGGTAATAACGGAGTCGTGATAGAGTCAAATAACTCGTAGGCTCTCCACCCTGATGATGTAAGGTATTCGGCTGTGGGGCCGCAAAGCCATGTATCCATAGCAAAGTAAAACGGATCGTGACGTAACGATCAAAAGTGAAAGCAACCGTCAACCAAACGGAACAGTCCGTGGTTGCGACTCGGAGGACAAGCATCACAGCACACAATGGAGTCGTGTTCAAGAAATTAGCAAACATATAGATACAATTTACCTGCTCCAGTATAACAGCGAATACAACCACCATCAGCTGTTGCCATGGCCACCAGATAGCGAGTGATGCATTTAGAGAGACCACGTTTTCCCCGAGAAAAGATCACAATCGCCGTTAATTTAACAAAAAGGAATGTGAAAAGAAATAATTAAATCCAAACTGCCCTGTATTGTTCAGTGTACCTTGACTTGCGCCTTCAGCAGGAGGGTCTGAAGAAGGATCTCGACCCGAAACGTCGCCTACTTCCTTCGCTCCATAGATGCTGCCTCACCCGCTAAGTTTCTCCAGCATTTTTGTCTCCCTTCGATTTTCCAGCATCTGCAGTTCCTTCTTAAATGGTCATATTCCGGGAAAGATTCTTCCTTGCTGGATTTAAAAAGGCACTAAGCGTTATTCCCTTTATTCAGTGTCTCTATAGAGTAGATGGCTTGATTGTAATTATAAAATATTTTGATGACTGGATATTACGTAACATAAAATAACTGTTTACTACCTCGGTACACGTGACAACACACTAAACTGGCAAAGTAATTTTTCAAGACTATAATCCAGAACAAGTTGAGTCGTCAGCTATGGCCGGTGCATCTTGCCGAAGCATCGTGCCTTCGAGGCGCCCGTGGATTCGTGGCTACAGTTCGGAAGAGCTATCCGTGGAAGCGGGCTTCACACGAGTGGTGAACAGTGGCTATTGTCAAATCAGGCATGATCTCCGTAATAATGAGTGTACTAACATCACAGAAAATAGAAAATAATTAATGCGTTTCAACATTGTGTTGAAAAAAATTAATGCGAACAAAATCATAGAGATAGATGGCAAACGAGTAAAACGTGTATAAATGTACGGGACGTTAACTGATCCGAGAAACTCTCCTTATTGGGGGTTTGAACTGATGTTCCTGTGAAAAGCACAAGGGATCAGTGGAGGGGAAACGGCTCTAGACACTGCTTAGCATACAAAACGTTTTCGATAGGAGATGCAGAGAAAAATCAGAGACAGATTATTTTTTGAATGTAGCTGATTATTGGTTCTCCCTATAATATTAATCAGTTTTAAGGTTGGATCAAAGAAAGTTGGTCACCTACTTCAATGGAACATAGAATGACGCTGACAAAGGCAACACATGGGCAACAATCCAAACAGAGGTACTTTAGATCGACTCTACAGTTGGGAAGTAATTGTACGTCATATCAAAATATGGTGAAATTACATTATCCTTTAAGATCGCTCAGGCAATCAAAGTACATTTAGTCTATTCATTGAACAATTGAATTGGGGTCATTCATTTTTCTCATTGAGCATAAATAATCTAAACGTGGTTGAGGTTGAACAATTATAATTCAGTGTGTTGGGGATGCCAATGCAGAGGAAGTTTCGATTCAAGTGAGAGTTGAGAAAAAAATAAGCACTTTTCCGCTCTTTCGCTGGTTCCCGTGATTCTGGGTCCAGTTGTGCCCGCCACTACAGATGGGCAGTGCGTAAGAAAGAACTGCAGATGCTGGTAAATCGAAGGTAGCCACAAAATGCTGGATAAATTCAGCGGGTGAGGCAGCATCTATGGAGAGAAGGAATTGGCAACGTTTAGACTGAAGAAGGGTCTCGACCCGAAACGCTGCCAATTCCATTTCTCCATAGATGTTGCCCCGCCCGCTGCGTTTCTCCAGTATTTTGTGTCAACCACAGATGGTATTCCGGGCACAAAGCGGATTAACATTCGTTTGAGCGTGGAATGCACTGACAGCGTTTGACAGAAGGCGACATTAGTGCTGAATTTCCGACTGTTCGCTTTGTATGCATACAACAATATTCCTGGCATTGGGCGGCGTACATTTCCAATATTTTCTAATTCAGTTGATATATTTAGATTTGTAAATGTATTGAACATATTACTTAGATTCCCACATATTAGCAATATAATAAATCTCAGTTTTTAATACTAAATTAATACTAAATTAACATATTTTATTTAAATGTCAATTAAAAAAAAATATTTCGCACGAAAGAACTGGACATCAGCACGCATCCAGTATTATCAAAGACATTCAACGCAGTGGCATCGCCCTGTTCTCGCTGCTAACATCAGGAATCCGTGAGGCGGCTGAGAACTGTGACCTCCGGGTTCCAGAACATCTTTCTCCACCAGTCATTGACATTTTGCACCACGCTCGTCAGCTATAAATGCAAATATAGTTGGCATTATACTAACATAGAGCCAAACAAATAGCAGCCATATCCAATATCTTACCAGGAATACCGACAACTGAAATTACGGGGTAGTAAATTCTGACGTTGTTGTAAATTGCTGGGTATCGCATTTCTGTTGTTGCCGGAAGCAGATGCGGGAAATGTTCCAGTTGCCCACATGCGCTTGATGAAAGAGCTGTTATACACAAGGAGGCGGTCCATTTAGCCAATTAGTGCTGTCCTCAGTAGCATTAAAGTCACGAGACTGAACAAACAATCCGTATGAACTATTTTTATTCATGGTGTTACTCTGGTATATGCTTATTCGACGGGTATTAGAGCCAAGTAATGGTAGTTTGTTTGGATTCGTTTTCAGTTCGGCTTTATAACGAAATTTGAACCCTTTGAATAACAGTTTTCATTTACCTCGACATGTTTAATCACACAATTTTTCTCAATCAATTAACGGCAACACAATAACATGCAGGATGAAACGTGATTAATGTTGCAGTTTAATGATTGATTCGACATTCTGGTGCGGGCTACTTTATCTGCCATCGTGGATTTCAGATTACTATAGTAATTGAAATCATTCTATAATTGAAATAATAGCTGGGGGGGGGGGGGGGGGGGGGGGTGTGAGGAGGGAGGCTGAGATTTAAATGACAACTATTTCGTATGGCTGTCCCGCACGTTATCGCAGAAATACCAAAACCAATCGCAAAACAGCCTGAGATACCCCAGATAGTCAAGGAAGCTGAATTCCTTGTGTACATAGATTGGGAATAGTACTTTATTTGCCTGAAATGGAGTATTCGGCCAGAAACATGGGACTTTGCCATTGAATGTCACAACCAGTTTAATCGCACACAAGACGATTGATTTAACCATTACTTTAGAATATTTATTTTGTTGTCTTCATTTGTCAAGAGGCTTGGATTTTGTCTTAATTTTAGCCACGTCATTCCGTTTTGGAACACATCTTCCCAATAACACTCTCTTATTTCCCAAACCAACGAGCTTCTCCCCCACACATGACTACAGATAAAGGACGACTTTTTTTTTTGTTGCAAATTTATGATACAATACAATACAATACAATTCAATTTATTGTCATTTGGACCCCTTGAGGTCCAAACGAAATGCCGTTTCTGAGCCATACATTACAAACAAATAGACCCAAGACACAACATATTTTACATAAACATCCATCACATTGCTGTGATGGAAGGCCAAAAAAACTTTTCTCTCCACTGCACTCTCCCCCCCCCCCCCATGTCAGAGTCAAAGTCAAAGCCCCTGGCGGGCGATGGCGAATTGTCCCGTGGCCATTTAAGCCACGCCGGGTGATGCAAGGCCGCACTCCGGGTCTTGGTGTTAGAGCCCCCGGCGTGCGCTCTCAAACTCCCGCGGCCATTCCAAGCCGCGCGGGGCGGTGATGTAGGCCCCGCTCCAGGTGCTCTTCAACCCCGCAACACGGGCGGGAGAAGTCGCCGCTGCGGAAGCCCCGAAAAGCGGTCTCCCTCCAGGGACCCGCGGGCTCCCGGTGTCACTTTCCGCCAAACCCGCAGTTGCAGCCACCGAATCTCCGGGGGTCGGGTCGCAGCAGCGTCCACCACAGCTCCACCCGCTCTGGACTCGGCCAGCTCCGCGACGGTGAGGTGAGTAGTCAGCACCAGAGCCCCCGGTTTTCCTGTTGGAGGCCGCTCCTCGTTGCAGCCCCAACGACAACGGAGACCCGACAAGGAAAAGGTCGGGTCTCCCGTGCAGGGAGAGATTTTAAAGTTACCCCCAACCCCCCCACACCACCCCCACCCCCCCCCCCCCCCACACACATACCCCAACAAAAATAACAAAAACTACATTAAAACATAGACATAAAATAATAAAAACGCAGACGGACTGCAGAGGCCGCTGCAGACGAGAGTCGCGCCGCCTACCGGATGATGTAAGAACGCCTCGAAATTATGAAACAAAATAGGTAGATTATATCCCAAGTGTTTGTAGATGCATGATGCGAATAGAGTCCAACAGTGCAGTTAATTTAACGGTCAGTTTTGGAAAGATCGTAATTGGATTAAGGATTGCCTAGCTGTCGAAAAGGTGAACAAAGGTACTTTAAACAGGATTGAGAGCAATACTTGAGATGACAAGCATATAATCGCACCCGAAGAGTAACATTTTGCACGTGGGGGATGGTGAGTATATGGAGCAAACTGCCAGAGGAGTAAATTAAGGCAGGTAATATGACAACATTGAAAAGGCATTCCGACAGTTTCATGGGAAGGACATTTTTACAGGGATAGTAGACCAAGTGCAGACCCGTTGGGTCTGTTTCCCCAACGGCGTTCGCGGGGGAGGGGGGGGCTGCGGGATCACACTCACATTAACCACCCCCCAACACACACAGGAGGGGGGCGAGAAAAGGGGAGGAAGGGGAGTGGAGGAGGCGGAAACGGGACATATTTGGGAGGGAAAGGAGAGTGGGGTAGAGGGTGAGAGAGGGGGATGGGGAGAGAGATGTGTGGGAGGCGGGGATGTGGAGGGAGGGAAGGAGGGTGAGAGGGGGAGAGGGGTGGGGGAGAGAGGGAAGGGGGTGGGGAGAGAGGGATGGGTGGGAGAGGGAGAGGGGTGACTAGAGGGAAACATAGAAACATAACATTCTATAATATCCCCCCTCAATCTTCTAAATTCTAGCGAGTACAAGCCGAGTCTATCCAGTCTTTCATTATATGAAAGTCCTGACATCCCAGGAATCAGAGAGGAGATGGAGGAAACGGGACATATATGGGAGGGAAATGAGAGCGGGGTAGGGGGTGAGAGATGGGGAGTGAGATGCGGGGGAGGGGGAAGAGGAGGGAGGGGAGGAGGGAGGGAGGAGGAGAGGGGTGGGGGGAGATGGGAAAGAGTGCGGAGGGAGAGTGGAGGGGGAAGGGGGGAGAGGTGGAAGAGTACGGAGGGAGGTGGAGAGGGGTAGGGTGAGTGATGGAAGAGGGACAGAGGGGTAGGAGGAAGGGGGCGGGTGGAGAGAGGGAAGGGGGTGGGGTAGAGAGGGAATTGGCGTGGGGAGAGAGGGGTGAGTGGGAGAGGGAAAGGGGTGAGGAGAGGGAAACATAGAAACATAGAAATTAACTGCAGGAGTAGGCCATTCGGCCCTTCGAGGCTGCACAACCATTTAATATGATCATGGCTGATCATCCAAATCAGTATCCTGTAGCTGCCTTCTCTCCATACCCCCTGATCCCTTTAGCCACAAGGGCCACATCTAACTCCCTCTTAAATATAGCCAATGAACTGACCTCAACTACCTTCTGTGCCAGTGAATTCCAAAGATTCACCACTGATGTTTTTCTCATCTCGGTCATAAAAAATTTACCCCTTATCCTTAAACCGTGACCCCTTGTTTTGGACTTCCCCAACATCTGGAACAATCTTCCTGCATCTAGCCTGTCCAACCCCTTAAGAACTTTGTAAGTTTCTATAAGATACCCCCTCAATCTTCTAAAATCTAGCGAGTACAAGCCGAGTCTATCCAGTCTTTATTCATATGAAAGTCCTGACATCCCAGCAATCAGTCTGGTGAACCTTCTCTGTACTCCCTCTATGGTAACAATGTCTTTGACCATTGGCCATTGTGATATCACACGATGGAACGTTCACCAGGTGCTGGGGCTCCTGCAAAGGCATATGTAAATTAATCTATTCCGATTGGACATCTGTGAACATTGGGCATTGTGACATCATTTAATGGAACGTTCACCAGGGGCTGGGGCTGGGGCTGCTTCTATGGGTGAGAAACCATTTTTATTTTAAATATTGGGGGTGGGGAGAAGGATTTGATTAAAAATGTGTACATAAACACGACGAAAAGTAATCAGGAGTGGATACTTAGAAAGAAAAGTGAAATCTCTACCGAAATGGAAAAAATCTCGGCGATTCTGCGTCTGGTTTCGGCGTAGCAAGGAATCAAAGGAAGAAAGGCAGCCGGCAGCCGGACGGACGGACGCCGGCAAGCACACAGTTTTATATAATAATAGATAGATTATATAGAATCCTGCCCGGAGAGGACGCTGGCGTTGACTGTTCGCCGCTTCTCCGCCCGCTGCCCCCCCCCCCCGTCTGTTACCTATCTGTTACCTGTTACATACCTGCCTGTCTGTACCTGTGCCTGTGCACCATGGGCGCTGGGCGCTGGACACCTCCTGTGCCTGTGCACCATTGACGATGGACACCTCCCTGCACCAGTGAGGGAGCTGGATCCTCTCTGCACCCGCACCGCTGGAAAACCTCTCTACACTTGCACTGCTGGACAACCTCCCTGCACCTGCACTGCTGTATACTCTCTGCGCCCTCATCACTGGACTACCTCTACACCTGCTCTGCTGGACACCCAATCTGCTCCCTCAATGCTGGTCACCTCGCTGCATCGGCACTGCTGGTCAACCTCTTTGCTCCCTCACTGCTCGACACCTCGCTGCACCCGCTCTGCTGGACAACCTCTCTACTCCATCACCGCTGGATACTCTCTCCTCCTGCACCTGCACCGCTGGACACCTCTCTGCACCCTCACCATCATGCTCAAATATTCAACTCTACAAATGACTGGTTTCTTCAACAACCACATCCCATCCTGCATCCAAGTCATTAAACAGCTTAGACTTCTACGTCGACCCCGTTTCATCCACAGAGGCTCTCGGCGCAAGCGTGTTTACTTCAACCACGGACATTCCATTCCACCCATCTGCTCACTACCACGCTCTACCACCCCCCCCCCTCAACTGCGTTACCACACCCCCCCCCCCCCCCATCCCAGCTGACCGCACGTACTGTCAAGCGGGACAACCTCAGATCTCTCCAGCCTGCCCCCATCCCTCCACCCTCTCATAATGCCAACTTTGCCCTCCTCAACACCAGATCGCTCAACAACAAAGCCCTTGCCCTCCATGAACTAATCCTTGACAACACTCTGGACTTCGTTCTGCTCACTGAGACCTGGCAACAACCCAATGTATTTTTCTCCATCAATCAAGCATCCCCACCTGGATTTAATTACATTTCCAAACCCCGCCCCTCCCGCCATGGAGGTGGCCTCGCTGTTATTTTCAACCAGAATGTTCGTATCACTGAACTCACCTTCCCCCCAGTAGCATAATTTGAATTACTCGCCTTCAAAGTCCTTTCCTCCACGACAGTAATCCTCATTTACCGGCCACCTAAACCAAACCCCTCCTTCCTATCTGACTTCACTGAAATCATCACACTTGCCTCATCCCTCTCCCCACGTCTGCTGCTACTTGGTGACTTAAATATTCACATGGACTCAACCACCTGCAAGCTCGCATGTAAATTCGCCTTTTTACTTGACAACTTCTCTCTCACTCAGCACGCCACCTTTCCCACCCATGACAAAGGTCACATCCTTGACCTGGTCTGCTCCACAAATCAACCGGTACTCGACCTCCATTCATGACTCTTCCCCCTCTCTGATCATAAGCTTATACGGTTCACCATCCCTGCTCTGACACCTCGCCCCCGCTTCCTCCGAGAAATCACCTTCCGTAATCTAAAATCCATTGATCCCCACCATCTCTCTGACCTGCTCTCCCCCACTCTCCCCCTGGACTCAACTCCCATCTCACCTGATGATCTCACAAACCATCTCAACTCCACCTTGTCTACCTCCCTTGAAACCATGGCCCCCCTCAAAACAAGAACCGTAACTTTCAACACATCTTCACCCTCGTACACACATGCACTTCCTAATCTGAAACAGAATGGTCGCCGACTTGAACGACTCACAAATAAATCATCTCTCACAGTCCACCTTGAAGCTTACCAACTCCACCTCACTGACTACAAAGATGCCCTCATTGCTGCAAAATCTGCCTACTTCTCCTCCATATTCACCGATCCCTGCCTGAACCACATAACCCTCTTCTCTACAGTGGTCAACCTCCTCAAGCCTCGAGCCAACACTCTCCCTACCACTACTCCGGATCTCTGCCTCATTCCTCCACTTTTTCGCTGATAAAATTAGCAACATCTATCAATCTTTATCCCCTGTACTTTACTCCCCGGCATCTACTCCACCACCTACCAAGGCCTCTCCTTTCAACATCTCCACGGACCTCCTTACCCCTCCTCCACACTGCTTCCACTCCCAGTTTGACCTGGTCACCCCTATTGAAATCTACAAACTCATCAGCTCTTCCAAACCGTCTACCTGCTCCCTCGACCCTCTCCGCACTCCACTGCTGAAGTCCTGCCTCCCCGTTCTCTGCCCCTTCCTCACTAATCTCTTCAACTCCTCATTGTCCCAAGGAATTGTCCCCTCCGCTTTCAAAACTGCTGCTGTCACACCAATGTTAAAGAAACCTGGTCTTGATCCCTCCTCTCTCATTAACTACCGCCCAATTTCAAACCTCCCCTTTCTTTCAAAAACCCTGGAGCGTATCGTTGCGTCGCAACCTCATTCCCACCTCCTTGCGTATAACCTACTTGAACCCCTCCAATCTGGCTTTCGCCCCCTCCATAGAACAGACACTGCTCTCCTCAAAGTCCTCAACGACCTCCTCACCTCTGCTGACACTGGTTCCCTCAACATCCTCATCCTCCTCGACCTGAGCGCAGCCTTCGATACAGTGAACCATAACATTCTGCTCACCAGACTCAAAGACCTCGGCATTGAAGGCTCAGCACTCAGCTGGCTCCGTTCCTACCTTTCGGACAGATCCCACTTCATCTCTCTCCACAACCACACCTCTGCTACAGCCACAGTCACTCAATGCGTTCCCCAATGCTCCGTACACAAACCACCCCCCTCCTCCCCCCTCCCATATCAACTCTTGTTTGTCAGCTATAAAAACCTGGATGCAACATAACTTCCTCAAACTCAACAGCGATAAGACATAATTCCTCCTCATAGGCTCCAAAGCCACACTCAGCAAAATCAATAACCCCATTATCACCATCGAAGGCACCATTGTCTCCCCATCTCCCCAGGCCCGCAACCTTGGCGTGATCTTTGATTCCACCCTCCCCCTTGAGCCTCACATCCGCCATGTCATTAAGCCTCCTTCTTTCATCTCCGCAACATCGCCAAACTCAGACCCTCTGTCACACCTCCCGCTGCTGAAATACTCATCCATGCCTTCATCTCCTCCCGACCTGACTATTGCAACTCACTTCTCCTTGGCATCAGCTCCACCTACATCAACCGACTCCAACTGGTCCAGAAAGCAGCCGCCCGACTCATCACCCACACTCAATCCTGGCATCACATCACTCCAGTCCTCCAACAACTTCACTGGATTCCCATCTCCCACCGGAGCGCCTACAAAATCCTGATCCCCACCTACAAAGCCCTCCACCATCTGCCACCCCCCCCCCCCCCATATCTCACTGACCTCCTCTCCTCCTACCAACCCTCACGGTCCCTCAGATCCACATCAGCCGGTCATCTCTCCATCCACAAGTCCAACCTCCGCAGTTTTGGGGACAGAGCCTTCTCCAGGGCAGCTCCCAGGCTCTGGAACTCCCCCAACTGATCCGCAATTCCGTGTCCCTCACCATCTCCCAGTCCCGCCTCAAGACCCATCTCTTCACCTCTGCCTATCCTTAGCCCCACGTCCCCCTCCCTTTTCATATGTGCATTAATTGCCTCATATTATGTTTTGAATTGAATTATGTCTTTACTTTGTGTACTAGTCATGTCTCTACTATTTATTTCATTCCCCTTACATGTTTTTCCTCTACCTGCTAAATTTTTGTAAGGTTTCCTTGAGACACTTGAAAGGCGCCCATAAATAAAATGTATTATTATTATTATTATAATAGTTGATCGAAAGGCAGGCACGTGTGACTAGTGTAAATGTGGCATCTTTGTCGGAATGGGCAAGTTGTGCCAATGCGCATGCTTCCATGAACATGTCTATGACTCTATGACATCATGAGATAAGAAACATCGCGTTTGACACCCCCATATTCAAGATAAATACGTAAATGGGTTCCTATGGGTGAATTAAAAGGGATCAGAAAGTTGGTCAATAATGAACTAATTCAAAAGTGAATATCTGAATGTAACCACAGTGTATAAATGCCTGAATATAAAAATTAGCTCTACATGATTCATTCAGTGAAATACTTTTGTTTCTCTCAGACTGTTGCTCGGTGTCCCAGGTACAGAGTGGCTGTAATTACCCAACTACAATATCCCCAATTTGATATCAACTCAGGATTTGCAACCCGGCCGTCACCTGCGATCGCTGTCTATAGCATGTTAAGTTGATCGGATATGCCAGGATAGACACAAAACGCTGCAGTAACTTGGCGGGGCAGGCAGCATCTCTGGGCAGAAGGAACGAATGATGTTACGGACTGAGACCCTTCATCAGACCAACATATGCCAGGATGATCAGGGAACGTGTGTATTAGGAGTTGTTTCGTGTTCAATGCTAAAGATTTATACCTGCACACAGATTCTCGGTGGGCGGCGCGACCCTCGTCAGCAGCGGCCTCTGCAGTCCGTCTGCGTTTTTATTATTTTATGTCTTATGTTTTTATGTAGTTTTTGTTATTTTTGTTGGGGTATGTGTGTGGGGGGGGGGGGGGGTGGGGGTGGTGTGTGGGGGGGGGGGGTGGGGGTAACTTTTAAATCTCTCCCTGCACGGGAGACCCGACCTTTCTTTGTCGGGTCTCCGTTGTCGTTGGTGCTGCAACGAGGAGCGGCCTCCAACAGGAAGACCGGGGGCTGTGGTGCCGACTACTCACCTCACCGTCGCGGAGCTGGCCGAGTCCAGAGCGGGTGGAGATGTGGTGGACGCTGCTGCGACCCGACCCCCGGAGATTCGGAGGCTGCAACTGCGGGTCTGGCGGGCGGCACCGGGAGCCCGCGGGTCCCTGGAGGGAGACCGCTTTTCAGGGCTTCCGCAACGGCGACTTCTCCCGCCCGAGTTGCGGGGTTGAAGAACTCCTGGAGCGGGGCTTTACAGCACTGCCCCGCGCGGCTTGGAATGGCTGCGGGACTGCGAGCGCGCGCCGGGGGCTCTAACATCAAGACCGGTGCGCGGCCTTGCATCACCCGACGTGGCTTTAATGGCTGCGGGACAATTCGCCATCGCCCGCCGGTGGCTTTGACTTTGACTTTGACTCTGACATGGGGGGGGAGAGTGCAGTGGAGAGATACGTTTTTTTGGCCTTCCATCACAGCAATGTGATGGAGGTTTATGTAAATTATGTTGTGTCTTGGGTCTATTTGTTTGTAATGTATGGCTGCAGAAACGACATTTCGTTTGGACCTCAGGGGGTCCAAATGACAATAAATTGAATTGTATTGTATTGTATTGTATTGTATTGTAAATACAGTATTTATTTTAACTCGTGTTGTTGAATCTCTGCCATGGTTGCGAATATGTTTAATGCTTCTTCATATTCACTATGGATTTCAGCAAGACATAAGACAACGTTCCGCATGGTAGGCTGTGCTGGATGTTTATATCCCATCGGATGCAGAAAATATAGCTAACTGGATATAAATTGGCTTCATGGAATGAAGCAGAGGGTGATGTTGGAAGGTGAATTTCCCTTTCGGATTGGAGGCTTGTGACTAGTGATCAGCGTTCCGTGCTGGGCTCATTGCCGCTTGCCATCGATATCAATGATTTGAATGACAACGTCCACTGAATTAACCGCAATTTTGCATGCGACACAAATGTGGGTGGCTTTGTAGATAGTGCAGATGGTTGTCAAAAATTACAACATTGTGATAATCGGTTAGATAGGTGGGCTGGGGGATTTATTATGGAATTTTATACAGAGAAACATGACATATAACCATATAACTATAAAACAATTACAGCACGGAAACAGGCCATCTCGGCCCTACAAGTCTACCCGCATTCAGACCATGATCCTCCATTCCCTTCCCATCCATATACCTATCCAATTTATTTTTAAATGATAAAACCGAACCTGCCTCCACAACTTCCACTGGAAGCTCATTCCACACAGCTACCACTCTCTGAGTAAAGAAGTTCCGCCAAATGTTATATATTCGAAAGTACAACTTTAGCATGTCTTACAGAGAGAATGGTAGGATTCCTGAGAGTAAGGGGAACTAAGAGTGCAGGCACATAGTTCCTTGAAAGTGGAGTCGCAGGAAGATAGGGAGGTAGAAAAGTATTTTGGCACATTGGCCTTCGTCAGTCAATTATCGGGTCGTGTTGCACTTACACAATACGTTGTTTCGGCTGCAGGCAGAAAATCGTGTTCACATTTGCAAACCAAGTTAAGGAAATATGTTGTCAAGCTGGAAAGAATGCAGGGAACGTTTAAGAGGATGTTGCTCTGTGCCACGGGACTTAGCTATAGTGGGCAGTTGTGCAGACCAGGACTTCCATTGCTGGAGTGCAGGAAGATGAGGAGAGATCTTACATAAGTGTACAAAATCTTGAGAGGAATTGATTGGATAAACGCTCTTGCCCAGTCTATGATCGTTTGAGAATTGAAAACCAGAGTACATAGGTTAAATGTAAGTGTGTTCAAGAACGTTCATCCCAACAATTAAACATTGCATTCACAGACTAAGTTATGGCACATTGGCTATGATTTTTTTAAATTTATTGTTCATTTACTTATCTATCTATCTATCTATCTATCTATCTATCTATCTATCTATCTATCTATCTATCTATCTATCTATCTATCTATCTATCTATCTATCTATCTATCTATCTATCTATCTATCTATCTATCTATCTATCTATCTATCTATCTATATCTGCCTGTCTGCCTCTGTCTGTCTGTCTGTCTGTCTGTCTGTCTGTCTGTCTGTCTGTCTGTCTGTCTGTCTGTCTGTCTGTCTGTCTGTCTGTCTGTCTTTCTGTCTGTCTGTCTGTCTGTATTTATGTCTGTCTGTCTGTCTGACTGTCTGTCTGTCTGTCTGTCTGTATGTCTGTCTGTCTGTCTGTCTGTCTGTCTGTCTGTCTGTCTGTCTGTCTGTCTGTCTGTCTGTCTCTGTCTGTCTGTCTGTCTGTCTGCCTGTCTTTCTGATCTATCTATCTATCTATCTATCTATCTATCTATCTATCTATCTATCTATCTATCTATCTATCTATCTATCTCTCTATCTCTCTATCTCTCTATCTCTCTATCTCTCTATCTCTCTATCTCTCTATCTATCTATCTATCTATCTATCTATCTATCTATCTATCTATCTATCTATCTATCTATCTATCTATCTATCTATCTATCTATCTATCTATCTATCTATCTATCTATCTATCTATCCATCTATCTATCTATCTATCTTTCTGTCTGTCTGTCTGTCTGTCTGTCTGTCTGTCTGTCTGTCTGTCTGTCTGTCTGTCTGTCTGTCTATCTATCTATCTATCCGCCATCGGCGACATCTCCGACTCTAGGCTGGGCTGTGTCTCCGACTGACCAGGGTCTGGGGCTCCCACGCTGGGCTGAGCCGAGTTGGGTCTCGGAAGCTGGCCTGCTGCTTGGGGCGGGGCGGCTGCTTCGGCGGGGCTGCTGCTTGGGGCGGGGCTGCTGCTTGGGTCGGGGCTGCTGCTTGGGTCGGGGCTGCTGCTTGGGGTGGGGCGGCTGCTTGGGGCGGGGCGGCATCTCGGGCTGGTGCTGCTGCTTGGGAGGGGCAGGGCTGGGCTGGGCTGCTTGGGGCTGGGCTGGGCTGGGTTGCTTCGGGTTCCTCCGAAAATCCGGTTGGGAACCTCCACTGGCCACACTCAGCTGCAATAAAGAAGCGATGGTGCAAGGAGGGGCGGAATGTCCCGGGGAGTGACAGGGGGAATGAATATTCCGGGCGGCGCCGACTGATAGGAGAAGAGATCGATCTGCGCACGCGCGGTTTTTAAGATTTTTAAAGCTCGCTAATGCCACTGTCCCATTTAGAAAACCTGAATGGAAACCTATGGTGAATTTGCGCCCCACCCAAGGTTTCCGTGCGGTTCCCGGAGGTTGCAGGTTGTTTCCGCCGGTAGTGGAAGCAGGTAGGGAGACTGACAAATACCTCCGGGAACCGCGCGGAAACTTTGGGTTGGGCACAAAGTCTCCAGACGTTTCCTTTCAGGTTTCCTAAGTGGGACAGGGGCATAACTTTTACGACATTCAACCGATCGCAGCCCAGGAGAACGGCGATAAGACTGACGAAAAATTATAGCGCAATCGCGAACCGTTTTTGCGTAAATAGAAAGACCGCCAAACCGGTTGATAACAAGATCGGAGTTTTAGTTATGTATCGATATATGTTTTTTCCCAAGGTGGAACGATGATATTCTAGAGAGCATAACGTGAAAGTTAAACGGGCAAAGTTTAATGGAGATGAAAGGCACAACTGTTAGCGTGATGCCTACAAGCGTTCGGGTGGTGGGGGATGAATAGTGGATTGTAAGAGGTTTTTGGTAAGCACATTCATATTCAGAAAATGTAAGAATGTGGTCAACATGCAGACGGGTAATAATAGGTCATTTTAGTTTTATGGTGGGGACGCACATCGTTGGCCGAACGTTGTGTTCCTGTGCTCTACTGTTATATGCTCGAAGTACACAGCATTCTTGCTAAATTACGCCGTTGTTCGTCTAAGATCAGAATGCGCAGTGAAAACGTTTTACAGTAACCGTACGATTAATACAATTTGCAGTGTTGTCATGAACAATATATTTGATATCAAGCAAAACACATTTAACAAGTACATCGCAATTGGAAATGTGTTTCCACGGTGATGTGAGGATGCACATTGCTCATCAACATGGTAAATGGAATTTAGAGCGCACAGTGGATGATTAAGTTCGCAACGGCCATTACTAGCTTTGGCTAGTAGACAGTGTGTGAGGCAGGATCAGGAGGCAGGGAAGGGAAGCACTCTGACCCATAATGTAGGGGAGAAAGAAGAAAAAGATAATAAACAGAGAATAAGAGGTGGTGGGTTTCTTAAATGTGTATATTTTAATGCTAGGAGTATTGTAAGAAAGGTGGATGAGTTTAGAACCTGGATTGTCACCTGGAAGTATGATGGTGTGGCGACAGTGAAACATGGTTGCAGGAGGACTGTGATTGGAAACTAAATATAATCCAGGATTTCGTTGCTTCAGGGGTGATAGAATTTGAGGGGCAAGAGGTGGAGATGTTGCATTGCTTGTCAGGGAATATATTACAGCAGTGCTTTGGCAGGATAGATTAGATAGCTCGTCTAGGGAGGCTATTTGGTTGGAAATGAGAAATGGGAAAGGTGTAGCAACACTTATAGGGGTGTATTATAGACCGCCTAATAGGGAGCGAGAATTAGAAGAGCAAATATGTAAGGAAATAGCAGATATTAGTAGTAAGCACAAGGTAGTGATTGTGGGAGATTTCTATTTTCCACACATAGACTGGGAAACATATTCTGTAAATGGGCTGGATCGTTTGGAGTTTGTAAAATGTGCACAGGATAGTTTTTGCAGCAATATTTAGAGGTACCTACTAGAGAATGGGCAGTGCTGGACCTCCTGTACGGAAATGAGACAGGCCAGGTGGCGGAGGTATGCGTTGGGGAGCACTTCGAGACCAGTGATTACAATCCCATTAGTTTCAATATAATTATGGAGAGGGTCAGAACTGGACCTAGGATTGAGATGCTTGATTGAGAAAGGCTAACTTTGAGGAGATGCGAAAAGATTTAAAAGGAGTGAATTGGGATTTTTTGTATTATGGGAAGGATGTAAAAGAGAAATGGAAGACATTTAAAGATGCCATTTTAAGAGTACAGAATTTTTATGTCCCTGTTCGGTTGAAAGGAAATAGTAAAAATTGGAAAGAGCCATGGTTTTCAAGGGAAATTGGACACTTGGTTAGGAAAAGGAGAGACATCTACAAATAATTATAGGCAGCATGGAGTAAATGAGGTGCTTGAGGAGTATAAATAATGAAAAAAGAATCTTAAGAAAGAAATTAGAAAAGCTTAAAGAAGAAATGAGTTTGCTTTGGCAAGTAAATTGAAAATAAATCCAAAGGGTTTCTACAGCTATATTAATAGCAAAAGGGATAAAATTGGTCCACTACAGAGTCAGAGTGGACAGCTATCTGTAGAGCCAAAAGAGATGGGGGAGATATTGAGCAATTTATATTCTTCGGTATACACAAAGGAGAAGGATATTGAATTTTACTTCGGAGTCACGTGGGTGATTACGTGAAGAAGACCCCGTCCAGCCGCACACGCGGCACATCGTCAGACGCATGGCGCAGCGACCAGTTGTAGAGGGGCAGAGCTCCTCCAGCGGTAAGTTTAAAAAGCCTGAAGTGCTTTCACTTTCGCTTTCAGGTCGCTTTCTTCGGGGAATGGACTTGTAGTTTGTACAATGCAAGTTTTTAATGGAGAAAGTGCATAAAGGAAAGGGGAGGCGTACCGCAGGTAAAACTCAAGCAGACCGCGAGTCTGCGAGCCAGAGCTGAACACACTTCTCGGCATCTGCACAATGGTGTCTGTCTTGCGCTTCTTGTGCTTCTTGTGCGTGGTGGTGGAAAGATTGGTTGAAACAGGGCCGCGACGTGAACGCTCTTTCCTTGGCCCCATTGCCTAATGATGTAACCTCAGTTCCTAGATTATTCCCTAATTGTTAAAACCACTCTTAGCACTACTGAGAGCTCAGGGCCATTTGGTAATGGTCTATTTGATATTTTGATTGTGGGGGACACTCGGGCTACAGCGGAAGCATCGGTGACAGTAGTTAAGGTCACCTTCGAGATACTGGGGTTTATCATTCATCCAGATAAGTCCAAATTATCACCAAACACATTAATTGATTACTTGGGTTTCACTATTAACTCATAGCACATGGTAGTGACTCTGCCCAAGGAGAAAAGGCTGCAGCTAATTGAAGGTTGTATCAAGCTCATTACACAGCACCAATCCTCAATTAGGCGCGTGGCAAGCTTGCTTGGCAAACTATTCACTTCATTTCCGGCTGTGCAGTTTGGACCACTGCATAATCAGCAATTACAGCGAGCAAAGGTATTTGCGCATTGAGGATACATTCAGGGCATTTTGACATGCCCATCAATTTGCCAGTTGCAGCTATTAGTGAAATACAATGGTGGACCAGGATTGTCTCAAATGCTTCCATGGAAATTAGATTAGATTAAACTTTATTAATCCCCTTATTCAGGGGAAATTCAGATGTCCTTGCAGCACACTAATAAAAATACAACATAGTATTCAAAAAGTAGTTCAACACAAAAACATCCCCCCACAGTGATTCCCACTGTGGGGGAAGGCACAAAGTCCAGTCCCCATCCTCTTGTCCACCCAAAGTCGGGCCTATTGAGGCCTCCACAGTCGCCGCCACGGCGCCCGATGTTCTCGCCGGGTGATGGTGCACCGGCGTCGGGAGAACCCCCAGCGGCTTGGGGTGCCAGGAACGGCCGCCTTCCCACCGGAGACCGCGGCTTCCAAGCCAACAGACCGCGCCGGACGGAGCTCAACACACTGGCGATCTCAGCAAGAGATCCCAGGCTCCGGGATGTAACGTTCAGCGTCGCAGCTGGCCGCTCCACAGAACCGCGGCTCCACGATGTTCTCATCGGCGGTCCCAGCATACTGGAGTTCCTGCGCGGCGACCCAGGAAAGGCATCGCCCGCTCCGCAATAGCGCTCCAGCGCTGCGCCGCCGCCAAAGCCGATGTTCTGCGCCGCCACCCAAGCCGATGTTCTGGCCAGGTCCCCTCAGGGAAACGTCGCTCCAGGACCCGCTGGTAGGCCGCAAGGACAGGTCGAAGTCGCTGCTCGGAGGAAGGCAACCCCTCCGACCAGGTAGGGACTCGAAAAGCAGTTCCCCCCTTCCCCCCCCCCCCCCTACCACGCCCCACACATAAAAAGATTAGGCCCCCTGACTACACACTCAACGTACTAAAAATAATAAAAAAGAAGGGGAAAAAAACGGACAGCTGCAGGACAGGCAGCCGTTCAGGACAGCGCCTCCTCCGGTTATTCTGGTTGAAACACCATCCATTGTTCTACAGACTGATGTTAGTGCTCTAGATTGGTGCGCTACTAATAGTATTTCCAGCTGTGGAGATAGATGGAATGTGGAGGAAGTTCCTTTGCTGCAAGCACAAGGGATCAATTACTTAGAGCTTTTAGGAACATTTTATGTGCTTAAAGCTTATTGCATTAATATGCATAACTTGAATCAGGTACAGATTGACAACACTACGACAGTAGCGTATGTTCATCATATGGGTGGAATCAAGCCAGAATATTGTGATAGATTGGCAAACGTGCTCTGGAGCTGGTGTATTACCTGAAACATTTGGCTTTCGGCAATCTACCTGGCAGGTAGATTCAACATAGTTGCAGACATGAGGCCACGTAAATTCAATGACAATACAGGATGGATGTTGAATCGTGACAAATTTAATAAGGTCGTTGCACGGTTCGGAATGTCGGAATGTCGGACTTGTTTGCATCCAGACTAAACCACCAATTACCTTCTGGAGTCTGAAGAAGGGTTTCGGCCCGAAACGTCGCCTATTTCCTTCGCTCCATAGATGCTGCTGCACCCGCTGAGTTCCTCCAGCAATTTTGTGTACCACCAATTACCTAAATATGTTTCAAGGGAACCGGATCCTGGGGCAGTAGCGGTGGATGCTTTCTCGATGCATTGGGGTGGAATGTTTTTGTATGCATTTCCTCCATTTTGCCTCATCAGTCGGTCGACAGAAGATCAAACAGGCCTCCGCATCAGGAGTATTGGTGGTACCAGACTGGCCTACACTACCATGTTACCCTCTGGTGTTACAAAATGGACACAGAGCCCCTTAAGATTTTTCCCAAACAGGAAAACCTACTTGTGTACCCTGTAACTGGTGTTTCGCATCCTTCACATGATCGTATTGGTTTGTTGATTTGCAGATTCTAAGGAGGCCATATCTCAGAAGAGGACTATCAAATTTTACTGTGGATGTTATTGCGGCAGCCGGGAGGCATAGTACAAAGAAGCAGTACATTTCTTACATAAGGAAATGGGAGGTGTCCTGCTGAAGGCAGAATATTTCATACCACACTGCAGACATTCCAGATGTGTTAGAGTTTCTGTCAACTCTCGATTTTAAGTTAAGCTATAGTGCGATCAATACTGCAAGGAGTGCACTCTCTGCATATCTATAGAGGGAATCAGAACGATGTCATGTTGGGTCACACCCTTTGGTCTGTAGCCTTATGAATGGTATTTTCTATTCCAAGCCTCATAGACCCAGGTATACAGTAATCTGGAATGTAAGGGATGTGCTGATGCTCCTTCGTCAATGGACTCCCATTTCAGCTCTGTCTTTGGCCAAAGTTACCATGAAGGTAGTCATGCTCATGGCACTAGTTTCAGCACAGAGAGTGCAGACATTGCAGAAACTACCAATAGACAGGATGGACATAGCTGCAGATGCCATTACGTTCTATGTCTATGATTTGCTCAAACAGAGCAGACCTGGGGTCACGGGGTGTAAGTTGATTTTTTCAGCATATCCTACGGATCCACGTTTATGTGTAGTGTCACATTTACGATGTTACATTGAAGCCACCAGAACCTTAAGAGGTGCGGAATCATCATGTTCGTATCAGCCATAAGAAGACGCATAAGGAAATGTCGGTTAAGACTATCTCAAGGTGGCTGAAGTAGGTGCTGGTTGATGCAGGTATTGGTACTGACAAATTTAAATCTCATTCCACCAGGGCGGCATCAACTTCGGCGGCCAGGGATTTGGACGTCCCAATAGACCATATCATCGCTGCCGCAGGATGGACAAGTGAACGGATGTTTAACAAGTATTACCATAAGGATATTACAGAAACTGGGGTATTAGGTGGTGCTGTTTTTGATTCAGTATTATGTTTCCCCCATGGATAGAGGGGTAAATATTGTTTTTGTTGTGATAAATAAACCATTAACTATTTGCATCAATTTATGATTATGCATTGTTGATTACTTTACTCATTTAGAGTCAATCAGTGCAGTGAGACGCCTGGATTTGAATCTACGGCATGAAATCACACAGCTTTAAAACCTTCACGTAGTCTCTCACGTGACTCCGAAGTAAAATAGTAAGATTAAACGAGAACTTACCAGTTTCAAGTTTGATCTATATTTTATGAAGAGTTACGATGAGGGACTACGTGCCCTCCGCACCCACCCCTCATAATGGTAATCTGGTTGTTCTAGTCTTCACTTATCTTACTATAATACGATAGTCTCTATTATCTGTGATTTCACACCGCTGCTTTGAAGATTGACGCGTGTGCAGCTGGACCGGGTAGTCTCCACGTAGTCCCTCATCGTAACTCCTCATAAAATAAAGACCAAACTTCAAACTGGTAAGTTTTCGTTTAATCTTACTATTATATGAGGTAAGGGAAACAAGTAGAGTAGCTATGGAAACTATGCGATTCAAAGAAGAGGAAGTACTGAGACTTTTGAAAACTATAAAAGTGGATAAGTCTCCAGGTCCTGACAGAATATTCCAAAGGACATTGATGGAAGTCAGTGCAGAAATCGCAGGGGCTATGACAGAAATATTTCAAATGTCATTAGAAACGGGAATAGTGCCGGAGGATTGGCGTACTGCGCATGTTGTTCCATTGTTCCAAGGGTTCTAAGAGTAAACCTAGCAATTATAGACCTGTTAGTTTGTCGTCAGTGGAGGACAAATGAATGGAAAGGATACATAGAGATAACATATATAAGCATCTGGATAAACAGGGTCTGATTAGGAACAGTCAACATGGATTTGTGCCTGGAAGCTCATGTTTGACTAATCTTCTGGAATTTTTGAAGAGGTTACTAGGGAAATTGATGAGGGTAAAGCAGTGATTGTTGTCTATATGGACTTCAGTAAGGCCTTTGACAAGGTTCCTCATGGAAGGTTGGTTAAGAAGGTTCAATTGTGGGGTATTAATGGTGGAGTAGCAAGATGGATTCAACAGTGGCTGAATGGGAGCGGCCAGGGAGTAATGGTGGATGGCTGTTTGTCGGGTTGGAGGCCGGTGACTATTGGGATGCCTCGGTAATCTGTGTTGGGTCCATTGTTGTTTGTCATGTCAATGATCTGGATGATGGTGTGGTAAATTGGATTAGTAAGTATGTAGATTATATTACGATAGGTGATGTTGTGGATAAGTAAGTCGATTTTCAAAGTCTACAGAGAGATTTAGGCCATTCGGAAGAGTGGGCTGAAAGATGGCAGATGGAGTTTAATGCTGATAAGTGTGAGGTGCTACATCTTGGCAGGACAAAAGAAAGTAGGACGTACATGGTAAATGGTAGCGAATTGAGAAATGCAGTTGAACAGAGGTATCTAGGAATAACTGTGCATAGTTCCCTGATGGTGGAATCTCATGTAGATAGGGTGGTAAATAAAGCTTGCGTGCTGGCCTTTATAAATCAGAACATTGAGTATAGAAGTTGGGATGCAATGTTAAAAATGTACAAGGCATTGGTGAGGCCAATTCTGGCGTATGGTGTACAATTTAGGTCGACTAATTATAGGAAGGTTGTCAACAAAATAGAGAGAGTACAGAGGCGATTTACTAGAATGTTGCCTGGGTTTCAGCAACTAAGTTACAGAAAAAGGTTGAATAAGTTAGGTCTTTATGCTTTGGAGCGCAGAATGTTAAGGGGGGACTTGATAGACGTCTTTAAAATGATGAGAGAGATAGACGGTGTTGACGTGTATAAGTGTTTTCCATTGAGAGCAGGGACGATTCAAACAAGAGGACATGACTTGAGAATAAAGGGACAGAAGTTTTGGGGGTACCTTGATGGGAACCTATTTACCCAGAGAGTGGTAGCTGTGTGGATGAGCTTCCAGTGGAAGTGGTGGAAGCAGGTTCGATTTTATCATTTAAAAATCAATTGCATAAGTATATGGACGGGAAATGAATGGAGGGTTATGGTCTGTGTGCAGGTATATGGGACTAGGGGAATATAAGTGTTCGGAACGGACTTGAAGGGCCGAGATGGTCTGTTTTCCGTGCTCTAATTGCTGTATGGTTATATAACATTAAGAAAATATCTTGGTGAAAACATGAATCTCCATGACACTGAGACCGACGGGCCAAGTACGATCAATGCATTCACTACAGTGCATTCAGAAAGTATTCAGACCGTTTCACCTTTTCCGCATTCTGTTACGTCGCAGCCTTACTCTAAAATGGATGAAATTCATTGTTTTATCGTCAATCTACACACAATACCAGGTCATGAAGAAGCGAAAACAGGTGTTTAGAAATTTTTGCAAAGTAATTAAAAATAAATAACTGATAAATCACATTTACATAACTATTCAGACCCTTTGCTATGCAACTCAAAATTGAGTTTAGGTGCATCTGTGGAGATGGGAGAACCTTCCAGAAGGACAATATCTGCAGCACTCCACCAATCAGGCCTTTATGGTAGGGTGGCCAGACGGAAGCCACGCATTAGAAACATGCTTCTTGGAGTTTGCCAAAAAGTACCTAAACAAGATTATCTGTCTGATGAATCCAAGATTGAAGTATTTGGTCTGAATGCCAAGCGCCACGTCTGGAAAAAAGGCACCGCTCATCACCTGGCCACCATGCCTACCATGAAGCATGATGGTGGCAGCATCATGCTGTGGGGATTTTTTTTTCATTTGAAGGAACAGGGAGACTAGTCACGGTCGAGGGAAAGATGAACGGAGCAAAGTACAGAGAGATCCTTGATGAAAACCTGCTCCTGAGCGTCCAGGACCTCATACTGGGGCGGAGGTTTACCTTACTACTGGACAACGACACCAAGCACACAGCCAAGACAACGGAGGAGTGGCTTCGTGACAAGTCTGTGAATGTCCTTGAGTGGCCCAGCCAGAGCCCTGACTTGAACCCGATCCATCATCTCTGGAGGGACCTGAAAATAGCTGTGCACCGCCGCACCCCATTACACATGACAGAGCTTGAGAGGATCTGCAGCGAAGAATGGGAGACATTACCCAAATACAGGTTTGCCAAGTTTGTAGCGTCATACCCAAGAAGACTATAAGTTGTAATCGCTGCCAAAGGTGCCTCAATAAAGTACTCAGTAAAGGATCTGAATACTTAGGTAAATAATGAGTCAAGAGTGTTTTATTGTCTCTCTCTTGTAAATGAGATGTCTCAGTTATTTATTTTTAATAACTTTGCAAAAATGTATAAACACCTGTTTTTTTTTTAAATTATGGGTTATTGTGTGTTGATTGATGATAAAAAAAATGAATGTATTCAATTTTGCAATAAGGCTGGAATAGAACAAAATGTGGAAAAGATGAAAGTCTGAAAACTTTCTGAATGCACTGAACGTAATCGGGGTTTCATTTTAGCTACAGAGCTGCCCATTACATGTTAAAATATATTTCACTCCATTCTTCAGCTCCTCTCTGAATTTCCTCTGTGTCAGTGCATAGATGCACGTGTTGGTGCAGGTACTGAGAAACTGCAACATAAAGCCAAATTGCTGCGCTATATATATCGGCGTGCTGAAGTATCTGTCTGTGTAGGTATAATTTTCCGCATGCCAGTTCATAGAATGTACAACATAGGGTATCCACAGTAAAATAAAGTTGGCTGAAAGTGCGAACAACCAAATCATGGACTTTCTCCGGTTCTCCACCTCTGGATCTTTCTGATTCTCACTGCTGTTCCGGAGTCCCTGGCGGACTCTGTTTGCCGCTATGATGTGTCGTACGGTTAAAGCGTTGAAAAACAGAATTAAACAGATTGGTAATAACGGAGTTGTGATACAGTCAAATAATTCGTAGGCTCGCCACCCTGAGGATGTAAGATATTCGGCTGTGGGGACGCAAAGCCTTGGATCCTAAGCAAAGTAAAACGGAATAGACTTGGAGCAACATCCTACGCACACTGTTCCGATCACCGCAGTTGCTGTTCGCTCCGTGCAATATTTCTTCCGCAGATTCTGACAACAGATCGTGACGTAACGATCAAAAGTGAAAGCAACCGTCAACCAAACGGAACAGTCCGTGGTTGCGAATCGGAGGACAAGTATCAGAGCACACAATGGCATTGCGAGCAAGAAATTAGCAAACAGATAAATATAATTAACCTGCTCCAGTATAACAGCGAAGACAACCACCATCAGATCCGCTGTTGCCATGGACACCAGATAGCGAGTGATGCATTTAGAGAGACCACATTTTCCCCGAGAAAAGATCACAATCGCCGTTAAATTAACTAAGAGGAATGCGAAAAGAAATAATTAAATTCAAACTGCCCTGCCCTAGAATGCTACAAGGCTCCATGATTACTGGAGGAACGGAAGGAAGCGACTCCATCTACATTCACGCTGCCCAGGCAAAGATAAGCATAATCAAGGACGTCGCACCCTGATCACTCCCTCCTCCACTCTATTTGACAAGAGGTGCAGAAGTGAAATAAAACGCTCATATTCATATTCCGGGTAGACAAAATTGCTAGAGAAACTCAGCGGGAGAGGCAGCATCTATAGAGCGAAGGAAATAGGCAACGTTTCGGGTCGAGATCCTTCTTCAGAAGGAGGGTCTGAAGAAGGGTCTCGACCCGAAACGTCGCATATACATCGCTCCATGGATGCTGCCTCACCGGCTAAGTTTCTCCAGCATTTGTGTCTATCTTCGATTTTCCAGCATCTGCAGTTCCTTCTTAAACGGTCATATTCAAGGATAGTTTCTTCCTAATTGGATTTTAAAAGGCAATAAACGTTATTCCCTTTATTCAGTGTCTCTACAGAGTAACGGCTTGATTGTAATTATAATATATTTTTGAAGACTGGATATCACGTAACATAAAATAGCGTGTTTACTACCTCAGTACACGTGACAACACAATAACCTGGCAAACTAAAATTTCAAGACAATGATCTAGAAGAAGTTGAGTCGCCATCTATGGCCGGTGCATCGTCCCGAAGCATCGTGCCTTCGAGGTGCCCCTCGATTCGTGGCTAAAGACCGGAAGAGCTATCCGTGGAAGCGGGTGTCACACGAGTGGTGAACAGAGGCTATTGTCCAATCAGGCATGATCATCGTAATAATGATTGGACTAAAATCACAGAAAAATTAAAATAATTAATGCTAACAAAATCATAGAGGTAGATAGCAAATCGATTAAAAAAAAACATTGCGTTGGAAAAAAAAATGTGAACAAAATCATAGAGATAGATGGCAAACGGTTAAAAACGTGTAAAAATGTACGGGACGTTAACAGATCCGAGAAGCCATATTCCTCTCCTTTTTTGGGGGGTTGAACTGATGTTCCTGTGAAAAACACAAGGGATCAGTGGTGGGGAAACGGCTCGGCACTGCTCAGACAAACTATTTTTGATAGGAGATTCAGAGAAAAGGCAGAGACAGATTATTTTTGAATGTAGCTAATTATTGATTATCCCTGTTGATCGGTTTTAAGGGTGGATCGAAGAAAGATGGTCAATGGAATATGGAATGACGCTGACAAAGGCAATACATCGGCAACATTCCAAACAGAGGTACTTTAGATTGAAGATGACATTTGGTAAGTAATTGTACGTCATATCAAAATATGGTGAAATTACATTATCATTTTATGGCAATCAAGGCACATTTAGAAACATAGACACATAGAAAATAGGTGCAGGAGCAGGCCGTTCGGCCCTTCGAGACAGCACCGTCATTCATTGTGATCATGGCTGATCGGCCCCTATCAATAACCAGTGCCTGCCTTCTCCCCATATCCCTTAACTCCACAAGCCACTAGAGCTCGACCTAACTCTCTCTTAAATCCATCCAGTGATTTGTCCTCCACTGCCCTTCTGTGGCAGTGAATTCCAAAAATTCACAACTCTCTAGGTGAAAAAGTGTTTTCTCACCTCAGTCTTAAATGACCTCCCGTTTATTCTAAGGCTGTGGCCTCTGGTTCTGGACTCGCCCAACATTGGGAACAGTTTTGCTGCATCTAGCTTGTCCTGTCATTTTATAATTGTATATGTTTCTATAAGACCCCCCCCCCCCGTCCTGCCAAACTCCAGTGAATACAAGCCTAGTCTGTTCAATCTTTCCTCAAATGACATTCCCGCCATCCCAGGGATCAAACTCTTGAACCTACGCTGCACTTCCTCAATCACAAGGATGTGCTTCCTCAAATTAGGTGACCAAAACTGTACACAGTACTCCAGATATGGTCTCACCAGAGCACTATACAACTGCAGAAGAAGTTGGTCTATACATTGGACAATTGATTTGGGTCATTCCTTTTTCCTCTTGCGCTTAAATAATCTAAACGTGGTTGAGATTGATCAATTAATATTCAGTGTGTTGGGGATGCCAACGGAGTGCAAGATTCGCTTTTAGTGAGCGTTCAGAAAAAAATAGGCTTTTTTATTTTGCTCCCTCGCTGATTCACAGAAGTCTGGGTCCAGTTGTGCCCGCCACATGGGCAGTGTGTAAGAAAGAACTGCAGATGCTGGTAAAATCGAAGGTAGACACAAAATGCTGGAGGCAATCAGCGGGTGAGGCAGCATTTATGGAGCGAAGGAATTGGCAACGTTTCGTCTGAAGAAGGGTCTCGACCCGAAACGCCGCCAATTCAATTTCTCCATAGATGCTGCCCCGCCCGCTGAGTTTCTCCAGTATTTTGTGTCAACCACAGATGGGAACGCGGGCACAAAGCTGGCTCAGCAGTGGCAATAACTCAGATGCGAAATAATATTAGTTTGCGCGTCGAATGCACTGACAGCTTTTGACAGATGGCGACATTGGTGCGGGATTACCGACTGTTCGCTTTGTATGCATACAAACATAATCCTGGCATTGGGCGGCGTACATTTCCTATCTTTTCAAAATCAGTTGATATATTTAGATTTGTAAATGTATTGAAAATTTTACTTAGATTCTCACATATTAGCAATAGCATAAATCTCAGTTTGTAATACTAAATTAACATATTTCATTTAAACGTCAATTTAAAAAAATATTTCATACGAAATAACTGGACAACAGCACGCAACCAGTATTATCAAAGACATGCAACGCACTGGCATCGCCCTGCTCTCGCTGCTGCCATCGGGAATCCGTGCAGGCATCTGAGAACTGTGACCTCCGCGTTCCAGAACATCTTTCTCCACCACTCATTGAACTTTTGCACCACGCTCGACAGCTCTAAATGCAAATATAGTTGCCATTATACTAACATACAGCCAAACAAATAGCAGTCATATCCAATATCTTATCAGAAATACCGACAACTGAAATTACGGGGTAGTAAATTCTGACGATGTTGTAAATTGCTGGATATCCCATTTCCGTTGTTGCCGGAAGGAGATGCGGGACATGTTCCAGTTGCCCACATGCGCTTGATGAAAGAGCTGTTATACACAAGGAGGCGGTCCATTGAGCCAATTAGTGCTGTCCTCTGTAGTATTAAAGTCACGAGACTGAACAAACAATCCGTTTGAAATATGTGTATTTATTGTGTTAATCTGATATATGCTTATTCGACGGGTATTAGAGCCAATTAATGGTATTTTGTTTGGATACATTTTCAGTTAGCTTTTATAACGAAATTTGAACCCTTTGAATAACAGTTTTCATTTTCCTCGACATTTTTTAATTACACAATCTTTCTCAATCAATAAGCGGCAACACAAACACATGCAGGATGAAATGTGGTTAATGTCGCAGTTTAATGATCGATTCGCCTTTCTGGTGCGGGCTACTTGATCTGCCATCGTGGATTTCAGATTACTATAATACTTGAAATAATAGCAGGGGGAGGCTGAGATTTAAATGACAACTATTTTGCATCGTTGTCCCACACGTAATCGCAGAAAATCTAAAACTAATTGCAAAACTGCCTGAGATACCCTAGATAGTCAAGCGGCTTCAAGGAAGGCGAATTCCTTGTGTACATAGATTGGGAATAGTACTTTATTTGCCTGAAATTGAGTATATGGCCAGAAACATGGGACTTTGCCATTGAATGTCACAACCACAGGGATATGATGCAAAGGCAGGCACGTGTGTGGCATCTTTGTCAGAATGGGCAAGTTGTGCCAATGCGCCTGCTTCCATGGGTATATCTATGACTCTATGACATCATGAGATAAGAAAAATCGCGTTTGTCACCCCATATGTAAGATAAATACGTAAATGGGTTTCTATGGGTGAATGGTTGAAAGGTTGAATAAGTTAGGTCTTTATTCTCTGGAGCGCAGAAGGTTAAGGGGGACTTGATAGATGTATTTAAAATGATGAGAGGGATAGACAGGGTTGATGTGGACCAGCTTTTCCCTTTGAGAATAGGGAAGATTCAAACAAGAGGACATGACTTCAGAATTAAGGGACATAAGTTTAGGGGTAACTTGAGGGGGAACTTCTTTACTCAGAGAGTTGTAGCGGTGTGGAATGAGCTTCCAGTGGAAGTGGCGGAGGCAGGTTCGTTGGTATCATTTAAAAATAAATTGGATAGGCATATGGATGATAAGGGAATAGAGGGTTATGGTATGAGTGCAGGCAGGTGGGACTAAGGGAAAAAAGTTGTTCGGCACGGTCTTGTAGGGCCGAGATGGCCTGTTTCCGAGCTGTAATTGTTATTGTTATTAATTAAAAGGGATCCGAAAGTTGAAAGTTGATCAATAATGAACTAATTCAAAAGTGAATATCCGAATGTAACCATTGTGGCGCCTAAATATAAAAATTAGCTCTACATGATTCATTCAGTGAATTACTTTTGGTTCTCTCAGACTGTTGTTCGGTGTCCCATGTACAGAGTGGATGTAATTACCCAACTACAATATCCGGAATTTGATATCAACTCAGGATTTGCAAAACGGCCGTCACCTGCGATCTCTGTCTTTAGCTTGTCAAGTTGATCGGATATGCCAGGATAGACACAAAACGCTGCAGTAACTCAGCGGGGCAGGCAGCATCTCAGGGCAGAAGGAACGAATGACGTTTCGGATCTCACCCTTTATCAGACCAACATATGCCAGGATGATCAGGCAACGTGTGCTATAGGAGTTGTTTCGTGTTCAATGCTAAAAATTTATTACTGCACTAGGTGTGTAAATACAGTAATTATTTTCGATCGTTTTGTTGATTCTCTGCCTTGGTTGCGAATATGTTTAATGCTTCTTCATATTCAATATGGATTTCAGCAAGGCGTAAGACAACGTTCCGCATGGTAGGCTGCTCTGGATGTTTATATCCCATGGGCTGCAGACGAGATAGTTGGAAGGTGATTTTGGAAGGTGAATTTGCCTTTCGGATTGGAGGCTTGTGACTTGTGATGTGCCTCAGCGTTCGGTGCTGGGCTCATTGCTGCTTGACATCGATATCAATGATTTGGATGACAACGTCAATTGAATTAACAGCAAGTTTGCAGGTGATACAAATGTGGGTGGCTTTGTAGATATTGCAGAAGATTGTCAAAAATTACAACATTGTGATAGTCGTTTAGACAGGTGGGCTGAGGAAATGTTGATGGAATTTTATACTGAGAAATATGACTTGTTACATCTTCGAAAGTAGAACTTTAGCATGTCTTACAGAAGAATGGTAGGACTCTTGAGAGTATTGTGGAGTAAGGGGAAAGAAGAGTGAAGGTATATAGTTCCTTGACAGTGGAGTCGCAGGTAGATAGGGAGGTAGAAACGGCTTTTGGCACATTGCCCTTCGTCAGTCTATCTATCGATCGATCGATCGATCTATCTATCTATCTATCTATCTATCTATCTATCTATCTATCTATCTATCTATCTATCTATCTATCTATCTATCTATCTATCTATCTATCTATCTATCTATCTATCTATCTATCTATCTGTCTCTGTCTGTCTGTCTGTCTGTCTGTCTGTCTGTCTGTCTGTCTGTCTGTCTGTCTGTCTGTCTGTCTGTCTATCTATCTATCTATCTATCTATCTATCTATCTATCTATCTATCTATCTATCTATCTATCTATCTATATATCTATCTATCTATCTATCTATCTATCTATCTATCTATCTATCTATCTATCTATCTATATATCTATCTATCTATCTATCTATCTATCTATCTATCTATCTATCTATCTATCTATCTATCTAACTAACTATCTATCTCCGACTCACTGCTAGGCTGCGTCTCCGACCCTTGTCAGGGTCTGGGTCTCCCACGCTGGGCTGAGCCGTGTTGGATCTCGGAAGATGGGCTGCTGCTTGGGGCTGGGCTGCTTCTTGGGGCTGTGTTGCTGCTTGGGGCTGGGCTTCTGCTTAGGGCTGGGCTGCTGCTTGGGGGATGATGCTGTTTGTGGAGGGGCTGGGCTGGGCTGCTTGGGGCTGGGCTGGGCTGGGTTGCTTCGGGTTCCTCCGAAAGTCCGGTTGAAATCCTCCACTGGCCACACCCAGCTGCAATAAAGAAGCGATGGTGCAAGAAGGGGCGGACTGTCCCGGGGAGTGACAGGGGTAGAGACTAATCCGGGCGGCGCGGACTGCCAGAAGAAGAGATCGATCTGCGAACGGGCCGTTTTTACGATTTTTAAAGCTCGATAATGCCCCTGCCCCTGTATCGATATATGTTTTTTCCCAGGGTCGACCTATGACATTCTAGAGAGCATAATACACAAGGAGGCGGTCCATTGAACTATTTGTATTCACTATGTTACTCTGGCATTTGATTAACCCTTCGACGGGTGTTAGAAGCAATGCATGTTATTTTGTTTGGATACATTGTCAGTTCCCTTCTATAACGAAATTTGCACCGTTGAATAAGAGTTTTCCTTTACCTCGACATTTTTTAATTACAAAATATTTCCCAATCAAATAAGCGGCAACACAAGCACATGCGGGATGAAACGTGATTAATGTCGCAGGTTAAGAGATTGATTCGCCTTTCTCGTGCGGACTACTTTAACTGCCGTCGTGGATTTCAGATTGTATAGTACTTGAAATAATAACCGGCAAGGCTGAGATTGAAAAATTAACTATCGTTTATCATTGTCCGACTCGTCATCGCAGGAAATCCAAAACCAATCGCAAAACTGCCTGAGATACCCCAGATAGTCTACCGGCTACGTACAGGGGCGCCGGGGTAATGGATGCCCTGCCGGCAGTCTGTTCGTCTATTTGTAACGGGTATAGCTTGGACCCAATAGCAGCACAGAATCAGGCAGGTATAGTTGGTAACGAACTTTATTACGATACTGTAACACAGAGTAGTAACACAGGAATGGGTACACCGTACACACAGAGGCTCAGGATTGGGAGATGGTTCCGAAGAGGGGCAGGCAGGAGACGTAGTCGGGTTAGCGGAAGGTCCGGTCACCAGGAGATCCAACACACGATGCAAACAAACCAGCGAGGGACAGACGAAAGGAGAGTCGAAGCCAGGCAGGAAGTCGGGAAATCGCTGGTGAGTCTAGCATGAATGCTGAGAACAATCTGGAATTGTGTGAACGGTGAGGAGAGTTTATATACCGGGTTAATTGGTGATCAGAGGCAACTGAGTGCAACAGATGAGGAAAGTTGGGCTGATGAGAGGGGAGTGGCAGGCAGGCAGGTGAAGTGAATGAGAATGAGGAGAGGGCAGACTGTGACACTATTCACTTTTTTGTTACGTTTTGGTTTGTTAAAAGTTTAGCTTTAATGTTCTTCTGTTTGTTTTATGTGGGGGGAGGGGGGAGGGGGATGGGGTAGGTGGGAGGGGGGAGTGGGGAGGGGAGAGGGGGAGGAGGGGAGGGGGAAGGAGTGGGAAGGAGGGGGGTGGAGGGAGGGGGAAACTTTTTTTCAAGTTTCTACCTTCCCGGATATGTGATAAAGTTTCGGATCACATTCTCCAGGCTCTGCGGCCTACCATTGATGGAGCTGGAAGCTTCCACGGACTGTCGTGAGCCCCACGGCGGGGAGTGGACTTAACATCGGAGCTGATCCCTTGCATGGGATCGCTCCCACCGCGACCACCGCGGAATCATCATCAAGGTCTCGTAGTCTCGTTTTCACTCGTTTTGTTGATTCTCTGGCATGGTTGCGAATATGTTTAATGCTTCTTCATATTGACTATGGATTTCAGTAAGACATAAGACAATGTTCCGCGTGGTAGGCTGCTCTGGATGTCTATATCCCATGGGATCCAGGAGAGATAGCTGATTGGATAGAAAGTGGCTTCATGGAAGGAAGCAGAGGATGATGATGCAAGGTGAAACGTGCCTTTCGGATTGGAGGCTGGTGACTAATGATATGCCTCCGGGTTCGGTGCTGGGCTCATTGCTGCTTGACATCGATGTCAATGATTTGGATGTCAACGTCTATTGAATGTTTCAGGTGACACAAATGTGGGTGGCTTTGTAGTTAGTGCAGATGTTTGTCAAAAAATACAACATGGCGTTAATCGGTTGGACACTTTGACTGAGGACATTTTGATGGAATTATATACGGATAAGTATGAATTGTTACATTTTCGAAAGTCGAACATTAGCAGTTCTCATACAGTGAATGTTAGGCTTCTTGAGAGTGTTGTGCAGACAGGGGAACGGAGTGCAGGTAATGATTTCCTTTAAAGTGGAGTCACAGGGAGGGAGGTCGAAAAGGTTTTTGGCACGGCCTTTGCAGTCTGTTATCGGGTCGTGTTGCACTTATATAACACGTTGGTTCGGCTGTAGGCAAAATATCGTGATCAACTTTGGGAACCATGTTACAGGAAATATGTTGTCAAACTCTAAAGAATGCAGAGAAGGTTTAAGAGGATGTTGCCGTGACTCACGGGCCTGAACTATAGTGAGCAGTTGTGCAGACTACGACTTCATTCCCTCGAGTGCAGGAAGATGACTAGAGATCTTATTGAAGTGTACAAAATCGTGAGAGGAATAGATTGGATAAACGCTCTAGTCCTGTGTCATTTGAGAATCGAGAACCAGAGGACATAGTTTGAAGGTAAGGGAGGAAAGATTTTAGAGGAACATTAGAGCTGCCGGAGGAGATAGTTGATGCAGTTACTATCGCAACGTTTAAGACACATTTAGACAGGTGCATGGATAGGATAAGATTAGAGGTATATGCGCTAAACGCAAGCAGGAGAGAATAATGTAGATGGAACATATTGGTCGGTCTGGACAAGTTGGTCTTACAGGCTTATTTCCACACTGTAAGCCTTTACGATTCTCTGACTCCAAGAGGAAGTTGATTGTGAACTTATGAAGAGGGAGGCATCACCAACGTGTCTGTGGTGAAGTGATTGAATAATTTCAGGTTCTCAGGCGTTCATATCTCTGAACATTTGTCGTATGTCCAGCACATTAATGCAATGATAAGATCCATAGATTGCGCGGCTTTGAAACGACAGACAGTGTCATCAAGTATCCACACTACTATGGTCACGCTCTCAATGCACCCCGGCCAAAGATACAGACGTGTTCTTGAGTGTGACCACCAGGATCTAGTACGTTCTTCCCATCAATTAAACGTTGCATTCACGAACTAAGTTGTGGCACTTTGTCTTTGTTTTTTTTAATTTATTGTCAATGTATCTATCTGTCTGTCTGTCTGTCTGTCTGTCTGTCTGTCTGTCTGTCTGTCTGTCTGTCTGTCTGTCTGTCTGTCTGTCTGTCTGTCTGTCTGTCTGTCTGTCTGTCTGTCTGCCTGCCTGCCTGCCTGCCTGCCTGCCTGCCTGCCTGCCTGCCTGCCTGCCTGCCTGCCTGCCTGCCTGCCTGCCTGTCTGTCTGTCTGTCTGTCTGTCTCTGTCTGTCTGTCTGTCTGTCTGTCTGTCTGTCTGTCTGTCTGTCTGTCTGTCTGTCTGTCTGCCTGTCTGTCTGTCTGTCTGTCTGTCTGTCTGTCTGTCTGTCTATCGGGGGAAATTGCATGTTCTATAGTCCTCGAAGCAAGAGGGGGAGGCAATGCTGCGGTATACGCCCTTGCGCAGTGAGGGGCTATGGATGAGTGCTGGAATATGGGGGGACTGGAGAATACACGATACACGATACGATACAATTTATTTGTCATTTGGACCCCTTGAGGTCCAAACGAAATGACGTTTCCGCAGCCATACATTACAAACAAATAGACCCAAGACACAACATAATTTACATAAACATCCATCACATTGCTGTGATGGAAGGACAAAAAAACTTATCTCCCCACTGCACTCTCCCCCCCGATGTCAGAGTCAAAGTCAAAGCCCCCGGCGGGGGATGGCGAATTGTCCCGCGGCCATTAAAGCCACGCCGGGTGATGCAAGGTCGCACACCGGGTTCTTGATGTTAGAGCCCCCCGGCGTGCGCTCGCAGAGTCCCGCGGCCATTCCAAGCCGCGCGGGGCGATGATGTAAGGCCCCGCTCCAGGAGCTCTTCAACCCCGCAACTCGGGCGGGAGAAGTAGCCGTTGCGGGAGCCCGGAAAAGCGGTCTCCCTCCAGGGACCCGCGGGCTCCCGGTGCCGCCGACCGCCAGACCCGCAGTTGCAGCCTCCGAAACTCCGGAGGTCGGGCCGCAGCAGCGCTCCACCACCGCTCCACCCGCTCTGGACTCGGCCAGCTCCGCGACGGTGAGGTGAGTAGTCGGCATCAGAGCCCCCGGTCTTCCTGTAGGAGGCCGCTCCTCGCTGCAGCCCCAACGACAACGGTGACCCGACAAAGAAAAGGTCGGGTCTCCCGTGCAGGGAGAGATTTAAAAAGTTACCCCCTCCCTCCCACCCCCCACACACATACCCCAACAAAAAATAACAAAAACTATATAAAACTACATAAAACTACATAAAAACATAGACATAAAATAATAAAAACGCAGACGGACTGTAGAGGCCGCTGCTGACGAGAGTCGCGCCGCCCACCGTTTGGGTAAAATTGGGGAGAGGAGAGGGAGGGGGGAGAGGCGAGTGAGGGGGGAGAGTAGAGGGAGGGGGGGAGAGGTGAGGGGGGAATATTGGAATATTGCATTGGGGTATGGGTTGCATTGGGGGACCACAACTCCCAATGGGGCGATGTGTGAATGGTCGACTATTTTATTGGGGGAAAGGATAGCGTTGGGGTACGGAGTGGTTCGGGGAAGCAGGCCTCCCTTCAGACAGGGACCTAACGGGTCCCACTTGATCTTGTATCTATATTACTTAAACTCTGTTTTTGACCGGTTTTGGTTTTCTGTGCTGCGGTTTCCGAGAGTACGCCGCCACCTACGGCCGTCATTTTTGGCCACGCCGCTCAGAACCCCCCTCCGCCGCATGTGTGGCGAGGATTTTACCCGTCGATGAAAATCGACAGAGCTATTAATGTTTTTATAACATTCCCCATTCTCTCTGCTGCCCCTGCTGGAGGGAGGGAGAGGGACTATAAAACCAGGAAGTGCTGTGTCTCAATCAGTCTTTGCAAGTGGTGTGCCTCAATCAGACCTTTGAATGACACTGACAAATGTCCACAGCACTGTGAGTACCCTTAATTTGGTTTGAAAATGAAAATAAGGTTAGAGGCAAAAAAGCACTGCCTGCAAATGTTTGTTTGGGTTTGGGTTGAAGTAAAAAGGCAATCTCCCCCCCCCCATCCCTCTGCTCTCCCCCCCCCCCTCTCCCTCTCCTCCACCCCCCTCCTCCATCTCCTCTCCCCCTCCCTCTCCTCTCCCCCCCGCTCCATACCCCCTCCCTCTCCTCTCCCCCCTCCCTCTCCTCTCCCCCCTCCACACTCTCCTCTCCCCCCCTCTCCTCTACCCCCCTCTCGTCTACCTCCCATCTCCTCTCCCCCTCTCCCCCCTCTCCTCTGCCACCCTCTCCCCCCCCCTCCCCACATCCCTCTCCTCTCCCCCCTCTCCTCGCTGCCCTCTACTCTCCCCCTCTCCTCTTCCCCCTCTCCTCTCCCCCTCTCCTCTACCCCCTCTCCTCTCCCCCCTCTCCTCTCCCCCCTCACCTCTCCCCTTCCCTCTCCTCTCCCCCTCACTCTCCTCTCCCCCCTCCCTCTCCTCTCCCCCCTCTCCCCCCTCCAACTCATCTCCCCCCCTTCCCTCTCCTCTCCCCCCTCTCCTCCTCTCCTCCTCTCCTCTCCCCCCCTCTCCTCTCCCCTCTCCTCTCCCCCCCTCTCCTCTACCCCCCTCTCGTCTACCTCCCATCTCCTCGCCCCCTCTCCCCCCTCTCCTCTGCCACCCTCTCCCCTCCCCTTCTCCTCTCACCCCTCCCCCCTCTCCCCACATCCCTCTCCTCTCCCCCCTCTCCTCGCTGCCCTCTACTCTCCCCCTCTCCTCTTCCCCCTCTCCTCTCCCCCTCTCCTCTCCCCCTCTCCTCTACCCCCTCTCCTCTCCCCCCTCTCCTCTCCCCCCTCACCTCTCCCCTTCCCTCTACTCTCCCCCCTCACACTCCTCTCCCCCCTCCCTCTCCTCTCCCCCTCTCCCCCCTCCAACTCATCTCCCCCCTTCCCTCTCCTCTCCCCCCTTTCCTCCTCTCCTCTTCTCCTCTCCCCCCCTCTCCTCTCCCCTCTCCTCTCCACCCTCTCCTTCCCCCCTCTCCTCCTCCCCCTCTCCCCCATCTCCACTCCCCCATCTCCTCCCCCCCACCTCCTCTCCCCCCTTTCCTCTCCCCCCCTCTGCTCTCCCCCTCTCCTCTCCCCCCTCTGCTCTCCCCCTCTCCTCTCCTCCCCCCCCTCTCCTCTCCCCCTCTCCTCTCCCCCCTCTCCTCTCCCCCCTCTCCTCTCCTCCCCCCTCTCCTCTCCTCCCCTCCCCCCTCATCCCCCCTCCCCCCCTCCTCCCCCCCTCCTCGCCCCCTACTCCCCCCTCCTCCCCCTGCTCCCCCCCTCTCCTCTGCACCCCCTCCCCCCCCCCTCTCCTTCCCACCTCTCCTCCTTCCCCCACCTCTCCTCCAATCGCCCTCTCCTCCCCCTCTCCTCCCCCTCTCCTCCCCCTCTCCTCCACCCTCTCCGCCCCCCCCCTCTGCTCCCACCCCCTCCTCCCCCCTCTCCTCCCCCCCTCTGCCCCCCTCCATCCACTCCCCCACCGTCCCTCCCCTAAACATCCCTCCACACACCCCTACCCCCTCCCTGCTCCCCATATCTCCCCCTCCCCTCATCTCACCCCGCTCTCAGCACTCCCTCTCTCTCCCCCCTCTCTCTCCCCCACTCCCTCCCCCCTCTCTCCCCCCTCTCTCCTCCCCCCCTCTCTCCTCCCCCCCCCTCTCTCTCTCTCCCCCCTCCTCCCCTCTATTAGCGTGAGAGCGGGAGGGGGGGTGTAGATAGTGTGTGATGCAGCATGCCGCCTCCCCCCCCCACAACCTCACGTGGAGGAACAGACTCAACGGGTCTGCACTTGGTCTAGTATATTCCTAAATCTCGTACTTTGCTTGTGTCTTAGCGTGCGTGCACGTGTGAGCGTGCATGTCTGTTCGTGTGATTCCGGCACTAGGCCAAAACGGTACACGATAGAGCTGAAATATTTGTACCACCTTATTTACAATTGTCCTCTGTTAGTTTGTGTCAAGTTTCGTTCAGATTGATGTGATAGAAGCATAGAAACATAGAAAATAGGTGCATGAGTAGGCCATTCGAGCCCGCACCGCCATTCAATATGATCATGGCTGATCAGCCAACCCAGTATTCTCTTCACAGAAACATAGAAACATAGAAAATATACGCAGGAGTAGGCCATTCGGCCCTTCGAGCCTGCACCGCCATTTAATATGATCATGGCTGATCATCCAACTCAGTATCCAGTACATGCCTTCTCTCCATACATCCTGATCCCGTTAGCCACAAGGGCCACATCGAACTCCCACTTACATATAGCCAATGAACTGGCCTCAACTACCTTCTGTGGCAGAAAGTTCCAGAGATTTACCACCCTCTGTGAGAAAAATGTTTTTCTCACATCGGTCCTAAACGATTTCCCCTTTATCCTTAAACATTGACCCCTTGCCCTGGAATTCCCCAACATCGGGAACAATCTTCCTGCATCAAGCCTGTCCAACCCCTTAAGAAATGTGTAAGTGTCTATAAGATCATAGAAACATAGAAACATAGAAAGTAGGTGCGAGAGTAGACCACCAGGTCCGTCGAGCCCGCACCGCCATTCGCTCATGGCTGAACACTAAACAGACACACTTACCCACAAACAGTAGACACAAGACACAGAACACAAGACACTACCCTCCCCTTTATACCGCTATCACCCCTCTCCACCCCAAGAACCGCGTGATCTCCTGGGGGAGGCAAAAAACCGGATAAAAACCCAGGTCCAATTCGGGGAAAAAATCCGGGAAATTCCTCTCCGACCCCAATCCAGGCGATCGACACTTGTCCAGGAGATCACTCAGGTCTTACTATACTAACCATACCTAGGTCCATATCCCTGCCCTCTCCCCGTAGCCCCTTATCCCCTTGGCAGCTAAAAAAACATCTATTTTAGACTTAAATATATTTAACGTTTCTGCTTCCACTGCTCCCTGGGGCAGTGAATTCCATAAATTAACCACCTTCTGGGTCCCCCTTCAATCTTCTAAATTCTAGCGAGTACAAGCCGAGTCTATCCAATCTTTCTTCATATGAAAGTCCTGAAATTCCAAGACACAGTCTGGTGAACCTTCTCTGTACTTCCTCTATGGCAAGAATGTATTTCCTCAGATTTGGAGACGAAAACTGTACACAATACTCCAGGCGTTGTCTCACCAATACCCTGTACAACTGCAGTAGAACCTCCCTGTTCCTATACTCACATCACTTTGCTATTAATGCTAACATACCATTCGCTTTCTTCACTGCCTACTGCATCTGCATGCCTAATTTCAATGACTGATGTGCCATGCAACCCAGGTCTCGATGCATCACCCCTTTTCCTAATCGGCCGCCATTTAGCTAAAAGTCTACTTTCCTGTTTTTGCCACCAAAGTGGATAACCTCACATTTATCCACATTATACTGCATCTGCCATGCATTTGCCCACTCACCCAGCCTATCCAAGTCACCTTGCACCCTCCTAGCATCCTCCTCACAGCTAACATTGCCTCCCCCCCAGCTTCGTGTCATCCGCAAACTTGCAGATGTAGCAATCAATTCCCTCGTCCAAATCATTAATATATATTGAAAATAGCTGGGGTCCCAGCATTGAGCCTTGCGGTACCCCACTAGTCACTGCCTGCCATTCTGAAAAGGACCCGTTTACTCCTGCTCTCTGCTTTCTGTTTGCTAGCCAGTTCTCTATCCACATCAATACTGAACCCCCAATACCGTGTGCTTTAAGTAAGTATACTAATCTATTATGTGGGACCTTGTCGAAAGCCTTCTGAAAGTCCAGATATAACACATCCACTGGTTCTCCCTTATCCACTCTACTAGTTAAACCCTCGAAAAATTCCATAGGATTCGTCAAACATGATTTACCTTTCGTATATCCATGCTGACTTTGTCCAATTATGTCACCACTTTCCAAATGTGCTGCTATCCCATCTTTAATAACTGACTCTAGCAGTTTCCCCATGTACGATGTTAGACTAACTGGTCTGTAATTCCACGTTTTCTCTCTCCCTCCCTTCTTAAAAAGTGACGTTACATTAGCTACCCTCCAATCCTCAGGAACTATTCCAGAATATAACGTTTTGAAAAATTATCACTAATGCATCCACTGTTCCTGGGCTACTTCCTTAAGTACTCTGGGATGCAGCCTATCTGGCGCCGGGGATTTAACGGTCTTTAATCCATTCAATTTACCTAACACCACTTCCCGGCAATCCTGGATTTCACTCAATTACTCGATATAATTTCACCCGCGATCCCCTGCTATTTCCGGCAGATTATTTATGTATTCCTTAGTGAAGGCGGAACCAAAGGAATTATTCAATTGGTCTGTCATGTCCTTGTTCCCCATGACCAATTCACCTCTTTCTTACTGCAAGGGACCTACATTTGCTTTAACTAATCTCTTTCCCTTCACATATCTAGAAAAACATTTGCAGTCAGTTTTTATGTTCCTTACCAGTTTTCTTTCATAATCTCTTTTCCCTTTCCTAATTAAGCACTTTGTCCTCCTCTGCTGGACTCTGAATTTACCCCAGTCCTCTGGTAGGCTGCTTTTTCTGGCTAATGTGTATGCTTCATCTTTTGTTTTGATACTATCCCTGATTTCTCTTGTTATCCACGGATGCACTACCTTCCCTGATTTATTATTTTGCCAAACTGTGATGAACAATTGTTGTAGTTCATCCATGCAGTCTTTAAATGCCTTCCATTGCATATCCACCGTCAACCCTTTAAGAATCAATTGTCAGTCAATCTTGGCCAATTCACGTATCATGCCCTCAAAATTACCTTTCTTTAAGTTCAGATCCCTTGTTTCTGAATTAACAATGTCACCCTCAATCCTAATGAAGAATTCAACCATATTATGCCGAGGGGCCATGCACACCAACACTGCTAACTAACCCTTCCGCATTACTCAATACCCAGACTAGAATAGCCTGCTCTCTCGTTGGTTCCACTACGTGTTGGTTTAGAAAACTATCCCGCATACATTACAAGAAATCCTTTTCCTCAGCACCCATGCCATTTTGATTCACCCAATCGATATGTAGATTGAAGTCACCTATTATAACTGTCCTACCATTGTTGCTGCCTTTGTTCCTGCGTTCTTCCCATACCCCCTGATCCCTTTAGACACAAGGGCCACATCGAACTCCCTCTTAAATATAGGCAATGAACTGGCTTCAACTACTTATGTGGCAGAGAATTCCAGAGATTCACCACTCTCTGTGTGAATTTTTTTTTTTCACATCACGGTCCTAAAAGATTTTCCTCTTATCCTTAAACGGTGACCCCTTGTTCTGGACTTCCCAAAATCGGGAACAATCTACCTGCATCTGACCTGCCCAACCCCTTAAGAATTTTGTAAGTTTCTATAAGATCCCCACGCAATCTTCTAAATTCCAGCGAGTACAAGCCAAATCTATCCAGTCTTTCGTCATATGAAAGTTCAGACATCCCAGGAATCAGTCTGACGAACCTTCTCTGTATTCCCGCTATTGCAAGAATGTCTTTCCTCAGATTTTGAGACAAAAACTGTATGCAATACTCCAGGTGTGGTCTCACCAGCACCCTGTACAACTGCAGTAGAACCGCCCTGCTCCGATACTCAAATCCTTATGCTGTGAATGCTAACATACCATTCGCTTTCTTCACTGCCTCCTGCACCTGGATGCCTGCTTTCAATGACTGGTGTACCATGACACCCAGGTCTTGTTGCATCTCCACTTTTCCTAATCGGCCACCTTGCAGATAAAAGTCTACTTTCCTGTTTTTGCCACCAAAGTGGATAACCTCACCTTTACCCACATTATACTGCATCTGCATTTCCCCACACACCCAGCCTATCCAAGTCACCTTGCAGCTAACATTGCCCCCCAGCTTCGTGTCATCCGCAAACTTGGTGATGCTGCATTCAATTCCCTCGTCCAAATCATGAATGTATATTGTAAATAGCTGGGGTCCCAGCACGGATCCTTCAGTTACGCCACTAGTCACTGCCTGCCATTCTGACCAGTTTACTCCTAAACTTAGCTTCCTGTCTGCCAGTCAGTTCTCTATCCACAACAATACCGAACCTCCAATACCGTGTGCTTTAAGTTTGTATACTAATCTCTTATGTGGGACCTTGTCGAAAGCCTTCTGAACGTCCAGATATAACATCCACTGGTTCTCCCTTATCCACTCGACGTTACATCCTCGATGAATTCTATAAGATTCGTCAGACATGATTTACCTTTCGTAAATCCATGCTAACTTTGTCCAACGATTTCACCACTTTCCAAATATGCTGCTATCCCATCTTTAATAACTGACTGTAGCAGTTTCCCCACTACATATGTCAGACGAACTGGGCTGTGATTCCCCGTTTTCTCCCTCCCTCCCTTTTTAAAAAGTGGGGTTACATTAGCTACCCTCCAATGCTCAGGAACTACTCCAGAATCTAAAGAGATTTGAAAAATTATCAGAATTGTTTCCACTATTTCGGGGGCTACTTATTTAAGTGTTCTGGAATGCAGCCTATCTCACTTAGTTTCTCCATCTCATTTGCCCCTCGGTCCCCCGCTATTTCAGGCAGATTATTTATGTCTTTCTTAGTGAAGACAGAATCAAAGTAGTTATTCAATTGGTCTGCCATGTCCTTGTTCCAGATGATCAATTCACCTGTTTCTGACTGCAAGGGACCTACATTTGTTTCAACTTTATCTTTTTCTCTTCACATATCTATAAAAACATTTGCATTCAGTTTATATGTTCCCTGCCAGTTTTCTTTCATAATCTATTTTCCCTTTCCTAATTAAGCCATCTGTCCTCCTCTGCTGGACTATGAATTTCTCCCAGTCCTCTGGTAGGCTGTTTTTTCTGGCTAATTTGTACGCTTCATCTTTGGTTTTGATACTATCCCTGATTTCCCTTGTTATCCACGGATGCATTACCTTCCCTGATTTATTATTTTACCAAACTGGGATGAACAATTGTTGTAGTTCATCCATGCATTCTTTAAATGCCTTCCATTGCATATCCACCGTCAACCCTTTAAGAATCAATTGCCAGTCTATCATGGCCAATTCACGTCTCATACACTCAAAGTTACCTTTCTTTAAGTTCAGGATCCTTGTTTATGAATTAGCAATGTCACTCGCCATCCTAATGAAGAACTCAACATAATGAACTCTCCATCGCAGGTGATAGACTCCTGACCGACATCCAATACAAACCCACTGACTCCCATGGCTATCTGGACTACACTTCTTCCCACCCTGCCTCCTGTAAGGACTCCATCCCTTTCTCCCAATTCCTCCGCCTACGCCGCATCTGCTCCCAGGATGAGGTGTTCCACACCAGGAGATACGACATGTCCTCATCCTCCACCATGGATGAGGCTCGCCCCAGGGTCTCTTCCACACCCCGCAACATTGCTCTCTCTCCCCATCCCCGCACTCGCAACAAGGGCAGAGTCCCCCTAGTCCTCACCTTTCACCCCACCAGCCGTCACATACAACAGACAATCCTACGTCATTTTCGCCATCTACAACGTGACCCCACCACTCGCAACATCTTCCCATCTACCCCAATGTCAGCCTTCCGCAAAGACCGCTCCCTCCGCAACTCCCTTGTCAATTCTTCCCTTCCCTGCCGCACCACCTCCTCCCCGGGCACTTTCCGTTGCAACCGCAAGAAATGCAACACCTGTCCGTTTACCTCCCTCCCTGGACTCCATTCAAGGACCCTAGCAATCGTTCCAGGTGCGACAGAGGTTTACCTGTATCTCCTCCAACCTCATCTACTGCATCCGCTGCTCTAGATGTCAGCTGATCTACATCGGTGAGACCAAGCGGATGTTGGGCGATCGTTTCGCCGAACACCTACGCTCGGTCCGCAAGAACCTACCTGACCTCCCGGTGGCTCAGCACTTCTACTCCCCCTCCCATTCCCAATCCGACGTCTCGGTCCTGGGTCTCCTCCATTGCCAGAGTGAGCAACACCGGAAATTGGAGGAACATCACCTCACATTCCGCTTGGGGAGCCTGCATCCGGCGGGCATGAACATTGAATTCTCCCAATTTTGTTAGCCCTTGATGTCTCCTCCCCATCCTTAGCCCTCGAGCTGTCTCCTCCCTTCCCACAGACCTCGGGCTCCACCTCCTCCCTTTTTCCTTCCTACTACCCGCCACCCCCTATCAGTCTGAAGAAGGGTTTCGGCCCGAAACATTACCTATCTCCTTCGCTCCATAGATGCTGCTGCACCCGCTGAGTTTTTCCAGCATTTTTGTGTACCTTCAACCTAATGATGTCACTCTTGCCCTAGGGGCCACGCACAACTAGACTGCTAACTAAACCTTTCGCATTACTCAATACCCAGTCTAGAATAGCCTGCTCTCTCGTTGGTTCCTCTACATGTTGGTTTAGAAAACTATCCCGCATACATTCCGAGAAATGCGCTTCTTCAGCATCCCTGCAATTTGAATCACCTAATCTATATGTAGATAGAAGTCACCCATAATAACTGTTTTACCTTTGTTGCACACATTTCTAATTTCCTGTTTGATGCCATCCCCAACTCCACTATTACTGTTAGGTGGCCAGTACACAACTCCCACTAGCGTTTTAGCCCCTTAGCATTTCGCAGCTCTACGCATATCGATTCCACATCATCCACGCGAATGTCCTTCCTTTTTATTGCGTTAATCTCCTCTCTAACCCGCAACGCTACCCCACTTCCTTCTCCTTTCTGTCTATCCCTCCTGAATATTGAATATCCTTGGATGTTCAGTTCCCAGCCTTGGTCACTCTGGAGCCATGTCTCCGTGATCCCAACTATATCATAATCATTAATAGCTATCTGCAAATTCAACTCATCTACCTTATTAAGTTTGCTTCTTGCATTGAGGCACAGAGCCTTCAGGCTTGTTTTTACAACGCTCACCCCTTATACAATTATGTTGAAAAGTGTAGCTTTTTGATTTCTGCCCTGGATTTGTTTGCCTGCCACTTCAATTTTTCACCTTGCTACCTATTGCTTCTACCTTCATTTTACACCCCTCTGTCTCTCTGTTCACATATTTAAGAACCCCGCCACCTCTTATTCTCTGTTTGTTGTTATTTTCTTCTTTCCCCCCTATATGTTGGATCTGAGTGCTTCCCTTCTCTGCGTGCCTCACACACTGTCTACTAGCTTTCTCTATTTGAGTCCCTCCCCCCAACCATTCTAGTTTAAAGTCTCCCCAGTAGCCTTTGCAAATCACCCCGCCAGGATATTGGTCCGCCGCGGGTTCAAGTGCAACCGGTCCTTTTGTACAGGTCACATCTTCCCCAAAAGTGGTCCCAATGATCCAGAAACTTAAATCCCTGCCCTCTGCACCAGTACCTCGGACACACAGAATCCTCCAACTCGCTCCATTAATACTCTCAATGTCGCGTGGCACAGGCAGTAATCCTGAAATTGTTACCTTTGCGGTCCTTCTCCATAACTCTCCTCTTAACTCCCTACATTCTCCATTCAGGACGTCTTCTCTTTTCTACCTGTGTAATTAGAGATAATATATATTTATCTGGATAAACAGGGTCTGATTAGGAACAGTCAACATGGATTTGTGCCTGGAAAGTCATGTTTGACTAATCTTCTTGAATTATTTGAAGAGGTTACTAGGGAAATTGATGATGGTAAAGCAGTGGATGTTGTCTATATGGACTTTAGTAAGGCCTTTGACAAGGTTCCTCATGGAAGGTTGGTTAAGAAGGTTCAATTTTTGGGTATTAATGAAGAAGTAGCAAGATGGATTCAGCAGTGGCTGAATGGGAGATGCCAGCGAGTAATGGTGGATGGCTGTTTGTCAGGTTGGAGGCCGGTGACTAGTGGGGTGCCTCAGGGATCTGTGTTGGGTCCACTGTTGCTTGGCATGTACATCAATGATCTGGATGATGGTGTTGTAAATAGGATTAATAAGTATGCAGACGATCCTAAGATAGGTGATGTTGTGTATAATGAAGTAGATTTCCAAAGTCTACAGAGAGATTTAGGCCATTTGGAAGAATGGGCTGAAAGATGGCAGATGGAGTTTAATGCTGATAAATGTGAGGTGCTACGTCTTCGCAGGACAAATAAAAAAAAAGGTCGTGCATGGTAAATGGTAGCGAATTGAGGAATGCAGTAGAACAGAGGGATCTAGGAATAATTGTGCATAGTTCCCTGATGGTGGAATCTCATGTAGATAGGGTGGTAAGGAAAGCTTTTGGTGTGCTAGCCTTCATAAATCAGAGCATTGAGTATAGAAGTTGTGATGTAATGTTAAAATTGTACAAGGCATTGGTGAGGCCATTTCTGGAGTATGGTGTACAATTTGGTCGCCCAACTATAGGAAGGATGTCAACAAAATAGATCGAATACAGAGGAGATTTACAAGAATGTTGCTCGGGTTTCAGCAACTAAGTTACAGAGAAAGGTTGAATAAGTTAAGTCTTTATTCTTTGGAGTTTTTTCCCATTGAGAGTAGGGAAGATTCAAACAAGAGGTCATGACTTCAGAACATACGCCACCTACGCGGGGAAAATCCAGGGACACCTCTGTGACACAGGAGACGCCAGGAGGATGTGGAAGGGAATCCAAACACTGACGGGGTACAAGGCAATGCAGCAGGTAACTGACACCGACACTTCTCTTCCGGAAAAACTGAATAACTTATTTGCACGTTTTGATGCAGCAAACACCACACCCAAGGGGAGAGCCAGCCCCTGCTTACAAACCGACCAGCCAGTCCTGACCATACTCAATGGACACACGGGGAATCCTGTCTAAGGTCAACCCGTGGAAAGCATTCGGACCCGACAACATCCCAGGACGTGTGCTCAAGGAATGTGCTGAGGAGTTAGCAGGTGTGCTAACAGACATCTTCAACATCTCCCTTAGTCCAGCCATTGTCCCCTCATGCCTCAAAACTTCCACAATAATCCCAATAGCAAAGAAACCAGCTGTTGCCTGCCTAAATGACTACCGCCCTGTCGCCCTGACCCCAATACTAATGTAGTGCTTTGAACGCCTGGTGAAACCTCACATTACTGCCAGCCTCCCCTCATCGTTAGACCCCCTCCAGTTTGCCTATCGCCACAACCGTTCTACAGAAGATGCCATCTATAACACGCTGCACACAGTACTCACCCATCTGGAAAACAAAAACACCTACGCTAAAATCCTGTACATTGACTTCAGCTCAGCTTTAAATGGCATCACCCCACGGAGACTTGTGGAGAAACTAACCCTGCTGGGCCTCAACACCACCATGTGGCACTGGATCTTGGACTTTCAGTCAGAGAGACCGCAGTCAGTCCGTGTTGGCCAGAACACTTCAGGCTCGATCACGCTGAGCACCAGCTCCCCTCAAGGCTGTGTGCTCAGCCCGCTGTTGTTCACACTGCTCACACATGACTGTGCTGCCAGATTCAGGGACAATAAGATCATAAAATTTGCGGATGACACATCAGTGGTGGGACTCATCAGCGGAGATGACGAGTCAATGTACAGGGAGGAAGGAAAGCACCTATTGGATTGGTCCGGCAACAACAAGCTAACATTAAATGTCGACAAAACAAAGGAGATGGTTGTCGACTTCAGGAGGGCGCAGCCAAAACATACACCCCTCCACATCAGTGGCACCACAGTGGAGAGAGTGGAGAGCATAAAGTTCCTCGGAGAGCTAATTACAGACAGTCTCACCTGCTCCAGGAACAACACTGGGATTGTCAAACGGGCCCATCAGCGACGGCACTTCCTGAGGAAACTCAAACAGTCCTCACTCACCACCAACATCCTCAGGACTTTCTACTAGGGGCACGGTGGAGTCTGTACTCACGTACTGCATAAACACGTGGTACTCCAACTGCAACTGCTCGGACAGGAAGGCTCTGCAGAGGGTAGTGAGGGGAGCAAAGAGGATCATTGGCGTCTCCCTCCCCTCGGTACAAGAACTGTTCCAAATCCGCTGTCTGAAAAAAGCTCTGCGAATAGCTAAGGACAAACTGCACCCCCTCCACACACACCTGGATCTCCTGCCATCAGGCAAGAGATACAGTAGCATCAAAGCCCGGACTAGAAGTCTGCTGAACAGCATCCTGCCACAGGCTGTGAGGCTGCTAAACAGTCACTCTCTACTCACAGTGACCTGATTTTGTGGCTTTGCACGGACATTTTAATAACTCTTGCAATGGCCACTCAAATCAGCTGCCCTGGACATTTTAATGATTGGTTTTACTGTATTTTAACGTTGCTGTTTTTACCTGCTTTTAACTGTTTGTACTATTTGTACACATCCCAAACCCTGGCACCAAGGAGGCAAACTACCATCCGAGTCTCCTGACTGCGTCCACAGAATCACCTATCTGATCCCCTAACTATAGAGTCCGCTATTACTATTGCCCTCCTCTTCTTTTCCTTACCCTCTGATCAACAGGGCCGGTCTCTGTACCAGAGGCCCGGCAGCTGTTGCAACCCCCAGGTAGGCTGTCCCACCAACAGTACTCAAACAGGAGTACTTATTGCCAAGGTGTACAACCACCGGGGTACTCTCTAGTCCCTGCCTCTGCCCCTTGCCCCTCCTAACCGTGACCCACTTATAAAGGCTGGTTCTCACGTTGCGAGTTGAGGCAAGAGGTACCCCGAGTGAAAGGCTCGTGGTGTGTACGAGATTGCAAGTGTATGACCAAGAGTTTAACCGAGTTCCCATGGGTATGACAAGTTTGCCGTTTACTTGTCATTTCGGCGATGTTCCAAGTTCGACTCCCGAGTTACTCTAGAGCCAATCTTGATTATAACCATATAACATATAACCATATAACAATTACAGCACGGAAACAGGCCATCTCGGCCCTACAAGTCCGTGCCGAACAACTTTTTTCCCTTAGTCCCACCTGCCTGCACTCATACCATAACCCTTCATTCCCTTCTCATCCATATGCCTATCCAATTTATTTTTAAATGATACCAACGAACCTGCCTCCACCACTTCCACTGGAATCTCATTGCACACCGCTACCACTCTCTGAGTAAGGAAGTTCCCCCTCATGTTATCCCTAAATTTCTGTCCCTTACTTCTGAAGTCATGTCCTCTTGTTTGAATCTTCTCTATTCTCAAAGGGAAAAGCTGATCCACATCAACTCTGTCTATCCCTCTCTTCATTGTAAAGACCTCTATCAAGTCCCCCCTTAACCTTCTGCGCTCCAGAGAATAAAGACATAACTTATTCAACCTTTCTCTGTAACTTAGTTGATGAAACCCAGGCAACATTCTAGTAAATCTCCTCTGTATTCTCTCTATTTTGTTGACATCCTTCCTATAATTGGGCGACCAAAATTGTACACCATACTCCAGATTTGGTCTCACCAATGCCTTGTACAATTTTAACATTACATCCCAGCTTCTATATTCAATGCTCTGATTTATAAAGGCTAGCATACCAAAAGCTTTCTTTACCACCCTATATATATGAGATTCCACCTTCAAGGAACTATGCACGGTTATTCCCAGATCCCTCTGTTCAACTGTATTCTTCAATTCCCTACCATTTACCATGTACGTCCTATTTTGATTTGTCCTGCCAAGGTGTAGCACCTCACATTTATCAGCATTAAACTCCATCTGCCATCTTTCAGCCCATTCTTCCAAATGGCCTAAATCACTCTGTAGACTTTGGAAATCCTCTTCATTATTCACAACTATCTTGGTATCATCTGCATACTTACAAATCCAATTTACCACACCTTCATCCAGATCATTGATGTACATGACAAACAACAAAGGACCCAACACCGATCCCTGAGGCACCCCACCCCACCTGCCTCCAACCCGACAAACGACCATCCACCATTACCCTCTGGCTTCTCCCATTCAGCCACTGTTGAATCCATCTTGCTACTCCTGCATTTATACCCAACAGTTGAACCTTCTTAACCAACCTTCCATGAGGAACCTTGTCAAAGGCCTTACTAAAGTCCATATATACAACATCCTGGCTGAATGGGAGATGCCAGAGGGTAATGGTGGATGGTTGTTTGTCAGGTTCGAGGCCAGTGACGAGTGGGGTGCCACAGGGATCTGTGTTGGGTCCACTGTTGTTTGTCATGTACATCAATGATCTGGACGATGGTGTGGTAAATTGGATTAGTAAGTATTCAGATGATACTAAGATAGGTGGGGTTGCGGGTAATGAAGTAGAGTTTCAAAGTCTACAGAGAGATTTATGCCAGTTGGAAGAGTGGGCTGAAAGATGGCAGATGGAGTTTAATGCTGATAAGTGTGAGGTGCTACATCTTGGCAGGACAAATCAAAATAGGACGTACATGGTAAATGGTAGGGAATTGAAGAATGTAGGTGAACAGAGGGATCTGGGAATAACTGTGCACAGTTCCCTGAAAGTGGAATCTCATGTAGATAGGGTGGTAAAGAAAGCTTTTGGTGTGCTGGCCTTTATAAATCAGAGCATTGAGTATAGAAGTTGGGATGTAATGTTAAAATTGTACAAGGCATTGGTGAAGCCAATTCTGGAGTATGGTGTACAATTTTGGTCGCCTAATTATAGGAAGGATGTCAACAAAATAGAGAGAGTACAGAGGAGATTTACTAGAATGTTGCCTGGGTTTCAGCAACTAAGTTACAGAGAAAGGTTGAACAAGTTAGGTCTTTATTCTTTGGAGCGCAGAATGTTAAGGGGGGACTTGATAGAGGTTTTTAAAATGATGAGAGGGATAGACAGATTTGACGTGGAAAAGCTTTTCCCACTGAGAGTAGGGAAGTTTCAAACAAGGGGACATGACTTGAGAATTAAGGGACTGAAGTTTAGGGGTAACATGAGGGGGGACTTCTTTACTCAGAGAGTGGTAGCTGTGTGGAATGAGCTTCCAGTGAAGGTGGTGGAGGCAGGTTCGTTTTTATCATTTAAAAATAAATTGGATAGTTATATGGATGGGAAAGGAATGGAGGGTTATGGTCTGAGCGCAGGTATATGGGACTAGGGGAGATTATGTGTTCGGCACGGACTAGAAGGGTCGAGATGGCCTGTTTTCGTGCTGTAATTGTTATATGGTTAGATGGTTATATCCACTGCTTTACCCTCGTCAATGTCCCTAGTAACCTCTTCAAGTTTAGTCAAACATGACCTTCCAGGTACAAATCCATGCTGACTGTTCCTTATCAGACCCTGTTTATCCAGATGCTTATATATATTATCTCTAAGTATCTTTTCCATTAATTTGCCCACCACTGAAGTCAAAATAACAGGCCTATAATTGCTAGGTTTACTCTTAGAGCCCTTTTTAAACAATGGAACAACATGCGCAGTACGCCAATCCTCGGGGACTATTCCCGTTTCTAATGACATTTGAAATATTTCTGTCATAGCCCCGGCTATTTCTACACTAACTTCCCTCAATGTCCTAGGGAATATCCTGTCAGGACCTGGAGACTTATCCACTTTTATATTTTTCAAAAGTGTCAGTATTTCTTTTACTTTGAAACTCATAGTATCCATAGCTACTCTACTAGTTTCCCTTACCTCACATAATTCAATATTCTTCTCCTTGGTGAATACCGAAGAAAAGAAATTGTTCAATATCTCCCCCATCTCTTTTGGCTCTGCAGATAGCTGTCCACTCTGTCTCTCCAGTGGACCAATTTTATCCCTCGTTATCCTTTTGCTATTAATATAGCTGTTGAAACCCTTTGGATTTACTTTCACCTTACTTGCCAAAGTAACCTCATGTCTTCTTTTAGCTTATCTAATTTCTTTCTTAAGATTCTTTTTACATTCCTTATACTCCTGAAGCACCTCATTTACTTCATGCTGCCTATAATTATTGTAGATCTCCCTCTTTTTCCGAACAAGATGTCCAATTTCCCATGAAAACCAGGGCTCTTTCCACTTTTTACTGTTTCCTTTCAACCGAAAAGAAACATAAAGATTCTGTACTCTTAAATGTCCCCTTTAAATGTCCTCCATTTCTCTTCTACATCCTTCCCATAAAACAAAATGTCCCAGTTCACTCCCTTTAAATCATTTCGCATCTCATCAAAGTTAACCTTTCTCCAATCAAAAATCTCAACCCTAGGTCCAGTTCTGACCCTCTCCATAATTATATTGAAACTAATGGTATTGTGATCACTGGACCGAAGTGCTCCCCAACGCATACCTCCGCCACCTGTCCCGTCTCATTTCCTAACAGGAGGTCCAACACTGCCCCTCCTCTAGTAGGTACCTCTATGTATTGCTGCAAAAAACTATCCTGCACACATTTTACAAACTCCAAACCATCCAGCCCATTTACCGAATGTGTTTCCCAGTCTATGTGTGGACAGTTGAAATTTCCCACAATCACTACTTTGTGCTTACTACTAATATCTGCTATCTCCTTACATATTTGCTCTTCCAATTCTCGATCCCCATTTGGCGGTCTAAAATACACCCCTATAAGTGTTGCTACCCCTTTCCCACTTCTCAGTTCCACCCAAATAGCCATCTAGATGAGCCCTCCAATCTATCCTGCGAAAGCACTGCTGTAATATCTTCCCTGACTAGTAATGTAACACCTCCACCTCTTGCCCCTCCAATTCTATCACACCTGAAGCAACGAAATCCTGGAATATTTAGTTTCCAATCACAGCCCTTCTGCAACCATGTTTCACTGATCGCCACAACATCATACTTCCAGGTGTCTATCCAGACTCTAAGCTCATCCACCTTTCTTGCAATGCTCCTAGCATTAAAATATGCACATTTAAGAAACCCCCCGCCTCTTATTCTCTGTTTATTTCCTTTTTTTTCTTTCTCCTCTTGTTCCCGAGTGCTTCCCTTTTCTGCTTCCTGCCTCCCCTTCTGTCTACTAGCTTTCTCTATTTGAGTCCCTCGCATTACCGAGAAATACTCAGTAAGTAGTTTAAAAACATCAAAAGACTTTGAATTAAAAACGACCAGTTTTCACTGATGTCGTAACAATGGCTCGCCATGCAGTGATCATCTTCACTGAATATTTCATCCTATATTTCACGTTATTCGCGGTGAAAGCTTTGAAAATGCCAACGTTCACAAGATTTTATCATATTCTGATTCTCCCCTCTAGGCAGAGATCATTTTCACGGAACATTTGTTGCATTATTTAACGGCTTATTTCGGATTAAATTTAAAAAAATCTAAATACCTTCAATTTCAAAACGACCAGCTTCAACTGATGACGCCACATTGGCTCGGCTCGCAGTGACGACACAGGAGGGGGAGGACGATTTGCTATTGCAACGCGCAGGGGAAGTACATTTCGAATTTTGCAACGCGCAGGGGAAGTACATTTGGAATTTTGCAACACGCAGGGGAAGTGCAATTTGATTTTTTTTTAAGACCACTGCCGAGGGAGGGAGCGGAGTGCTGGAATCTTACGTTCATGAACGGCTTGAGTTGGAGCTCCACGCCTCCCGTGAGGCTACGGGTAGGGAACGGATGAATTGGGCGAGCAGACGCAACGGGTCTACACTTGGTCTAATATATTCCTACTACTCTCATCTTGTTTGTTTCTATGCGTGCATGTCTGTTTGCAAATGTGAATCCGGAAATCCGCCAAAACGGTACACGACAGCGCTAACTGTTTTGGGGTTGTTTGCACCACCTTACTCTTCATTGCCCTATCGTGGTTTTTGCCAAGTATCGTTCAGATTGATGATATATTTCACAACTTATTCACATTTTCAAACTATAAAAATCCAAATTTGAGAAAAAATACTTCCCTCTGCAGCTATGACTTGGAACCCACCCGCTACAAAGTTGAAATCCCGGGACACTCAGACCTGCAAGCAGTAGCAAGTGGATTTGCAAGCTACAATGTTACAATCCATTTTTTATATTCCTGGCCGCAAGTATACTCCTGGCAACAAGGATTTAAAAACAAAGTTTAGCATGCATTTTTGAATACATTAATGGCAGCAAGGAATCTGTTCCAAGTTTAATGAGGGAGTGGAAATGAGCCGCGTCTGCGCATATCGGGGCTATTGGTGAGTAGTGGAATATTGCGTGAGGAACGGGGTGCCTTTGGGAAACGGGTGAGTTGTGGAAACGGGTTGCGTTGAGGGACCGTGTGAGTGTTGGATTATTGCGTTGGGGGAACGGGTTGCGATGGGTGACCAGGCCTCCCGTGGGGCTATGGGTGAGTAGTGGAATATTGCGTTGGGGACCAGGCCACCCGTGTGACAGGTTGGGATCCACTTGGTCTAGTTAGTTAATTAATTTGTATCGTGTTTACAGGCTGGTTATTTTGTTGCAACTTAGAAATTCGTTGTCCTGTTTTCGATATCAATCTCACTCGCGGGAACATCACCGTGATCGGCCGGGCATTAGATAAAGATGAGACGTAATACAGGATGGAGCTTGAGAAGCTCGTAACCTGGTGTCAAAACAACAACCTCTCCTTCGATTGTACCAAGCCAAAGGATATTGTGATTGACTTCGGGAACCAACGCATTGTATCCGTTGGCATTACAGCATGCGAACATCTCCATCCAAGATTGCATGGAATTGCAGAAAGTTGTGGACGTAGCGCAGGGCATTATGCAAATGAACCTCCCTTCCATTGACTCCATCTGTACTTGGCCAGGGAACCAGCATCAGTAAGAACCAGTCTAACGTCAGTCACTCCCTGTTATCCCCTGTCGCATGAGTGAAGACATTTGAAAATACATACTTCGAGTTTCAGGGTTGCTCCATAGATGCTGTTGCGCCCGCTGAGTTTACCCAGCATTTCTGTGTACCTTCCAGTTTCAGGGTTGATTTCCTCACAGCTGTTAGCAGGTAATTGCACAGTCGTCTTATCCGGTAGAGTGCCGTCTTGACAACCCATCTCGTTCATTTGAGTTATTTAAATTATTTTTATGCGCACATTATAGGATTTAGCTTGCACTAAATAATCTACCATTACTATGTGTCTGTGGCCATTAATGTTTTCATTCTAATTAACTTCCGTCTTTTCGTTAATTAAGAATATTCTGAGGGATAGGTCAGCATGGTTTTGTACGTGGGAGGTCGTGTCTCACAAATCTGACAGATATTTTTGAAGGCATGACCAAAAAGGTTAATGAGAGCAGAGCTGCAGATTTTGTGTACATGGATTTCAGCAAGGCATTCCACAATATTCGGCATGGTAAGCTGTTCTGGAAGGTTAGGATCCAAGGAGGCATTGGATCGAAAGAGGGATAGCTGAATGGATAGCAAATTTGCTCCATGGAAGGAAGCAGATGGTGGTGGGAGGTTGCTTCGCAGACTGGAGGCATGTGACTAGTGGTGTGCCTCGGGGTTCCGTGCTGGGCCCGTTACTGTCTGTCATCTGCATCAATGAATGACTACTACGTTCGGATGAGAACATTGAGGGCAAGATTTGGAAGTTTGCTGATAAATCATTAGTTTGTGGTTTTGCAGATAGTGAAGACAGTTGTGAAAGATTGCAACAGGATCTGGATCGATTGGCCAGGTGGGCGGAGCATTGGTTGATGGCATTTACCTATCACCGTGGAGCGGCCTCCAACCGGAATCGACCTGGGGCTCCAGTCGCAGAGCCTGCGGACTCAACACGGAGCTGGCCGACTTCGGATCGTGGAGAGCTGTGATGGCGCGCGGCTGTGGACGGTTACATCGGGAGCACGTGGGTCCTGGTGGGAGACTGATTTTCGGAGCTCCCGCAACGGCAACTTCTCCCGCCCGCGTCGCGGAGTTGTGGACGACCCGGAGCGGGGCCTTAAATCGCCCGGCGCGCCTTTAACGACCTACCATCTCCCGCCGGGAGCTGCAACATCAAGAACCGGAGCAGGACTTTACATCGCCCTCCAGGGGCTTTAACATCGGAATGACTGCATAAACGTAATTTCGGTTGAACATAGGTTCAGATTACAATAAACGGTTTTCTGATTCTGATTCTATTCAGAAGTATCCAGTGATACTTCTGGTTCTCCCAAATTACCAATTTAATTAACAAAGAATCATGGGGTGTTTTACACAAAAATAGTCACATACCCAGAATATCAGGGGCCTTACTTAATGTCCCACAAAGTCCAGTCCTAATATATTGTTTTTACGTGCCAGCTGGTGGCTATCCCGTTATATGTTAGTTCCCGTTATCTTATCTGAACTTTTTCAACATGCCTGAAAAAAAATTGCAGTGCCATAAAACCTGGTCTTGTGTTCCAGCAAGCAATGCAATAGCAATTAAATTATTTTCAATTGTTCCAATCCATCTCCCCAATATTAATAATTTCAAATTCGTTGTATAAATACTAATAACAATTTCCCAAATGAATATATATATTTAATATATTGGCTTATCCAATCTTATCTAATACATGGTCAGTGTGACATCCGTCTCGTTTGAACTCAATTCAAAAGATAAGAAATAGGAAAAAAAACACACTTAAAACACAAAACAAAAAACCTACATTTTTATCATCTCTCCTCTATTGAAAGTTAAGAGAACATAAAGAATGAACAGTTAATTTTCATAGATTGCTTACGAATTTGCAAAGAACAAAGGGTAAAAAAATAGATGTTTGTGGCTCCACTCCCATACATTTGTAATCTATACCCTATTACTCGACACGGATTTCCATACGCCCATAATACCAGGATAAAGTCTCCCCCTGGTTGAATTGAGTCGAACAATTATTTGGGGTCCCGGGATTAGGAATAATGGTCCACCTCTCTCAAAACCAAAGGGATCGATTTGAGAAAGAAGACATTTCTGAGTCACGCTTTCCATAGCTACTAGACCTCCAGCAGCAGCGAAGGAACTAGGAGAGATGATAACAAGGCTGAAGGACAAACGGCGAATTCATATTATAATGTTGCCAATGGTCCAATGAGAGGTCCAGATTGACTTCTTTACTGACACGAAAGGAAAGATCACATGGATCAGAAAGGAATGGCACACTCTTTTTTGAAAAGCAAAAGACATCTACTGAGGATTTGCCAAGGTTACAATGGCTCCGGTCCGAGTACCCGCTGAACTAAAGGCAAAACAAAAGAATCATGTGGGGCGAGTGAGTTCAGCATCTGAGCAGACACCGACTTTAAAAGGATGACATAGAGTATCCCTGGAAAGCTGCAGTTCCATCAACCTAGAGTACAGTATCTGGCATTCCAGCCGCAGTCATGCAAAAGTATACTTGGAAAATGAGGGTTAAAAGCATTTGAGAACTGCTTAGGTATGGTGGGTTACTGCAGACAATGGATCCATGACTACAGGGAAGGAGATGGAGCCCCCCCCCCCCCCCAGTCAAATCGACTGCAGAAAGAGACCAGGCGTTTAGAGATCTAAATAACGCTATAATTGCAGCTCCGGCGCAGGTATTGCCAAATTCTAAAAAGCCCTTTCAATACTATGCAAATCAATCAAAGGGATTTTCAACCGGGGTTCTGGGTCAAGAACAAGGAGGGGGGGGGTGGTCGGAAGGCTATTATTCAGTGGTTTTACCAAATTTAGCAAATGGCATTCCAGCCTGCTTGCGAGTTGCAGCAGCAACGGCAACGACGATAGAAAAATCAATCCCCATCGTTCTTGATCACCCGGGTGTAGTGGCTGTTCCTTATGCCTTGATGTTATGATTGAACTCTGCATTCACATATCATTTCACAGCCGCTAGAATAAACAAGATATTGTCATGCCTTGATGTTATGATTGAACTCTGCAGCCACACAGCCTTCACAGCTGCTAGAATAATGAGGAATGGTTAGTTAGCAGTATTGTTGGGCGTGGCCCCTTTGGCAAGAGTGACCATAATATTGTTGAGTTCTTCATTAGGATGGAGAGTGACATTGTTTATTCAGAAACAAGGGTCCTGAGCTTAAAGCAAGGTGACTTTGAGGGTATGAAACGTGAATTGGCCAAGATAGACTGGCGATTGTTTCTTAAAGGGTTGACGGTAGATATGCAATGGAAGGCATTTAAAAACTGCATGGATGAAGTACAACAATTGTTCATCCCAGTTTGGCAAAATAATAAATCAGGGAAGGTAGTGCATCCGTGGATAACAAGGGAAATCAGGGATATCAAAACAAAAGATGAAGCGTACAAATTAGCCAGAAAAAGCAGCCTACCAGAGGACTGGGAGAAATTCAGATTCCATCAGAGGAGGACAAAAGGCTTAATTAGGAAAGGGAAAATAGATTATGAAAGAAAACTGGCAGGGAACATAAAAACTGACTGCAAATGTTTTTATAGATATGGGAAGAGGAAAAGATTAGTTAAAACAAATGTAAGTCCCTTGCAGTCAGAAACAGGCTAATTGATCATGGGGAACAAGGACATGGCAGGCCAATTGAATAACTACTTTGGTTCTGTCTTCACTAAGGAAGACATAAATAATCTGCCGGAAATAGCAAGGGATCGGGGATTAAATGAGATGGAGGAACTGTGTGAAATCCAGGTTAGCCGGGAAGTGGTGTTAGGTAAATTGAATGGATTAAAGGCCGATAAATCCCCAGGGCCAAATAAGTTGCATCCCAGAGTACTTAAGGAATTAGCCGCAGAAATAGTGGATGTATTAGTGATAATTTTTCAAAACTCTTTAGATTCTGGAGTAGTTCCTGAGGACTGGAGGGTAGCTAATGTAACCCCATTTTTTAAAAAGGGAGGGAGAGAGAAAACGGAGAATTACAGCCACGTTAGTCTAACATCGATGGCGGGGAAAATTCTGGAGACAGTTATTAAAGATGCGATAGCAGCGGATTTGGAAAGTGGTGAATTCATTGGACAAAATCAGCATGGATTTAGATTCAGATTCAATTTTAATTGTCATTGTCAGTGTACAGTACAGAGACAACGAAATGCATTTAGCATCTCCCTGGAAGAGCGACATAGCAAATGATTTGAATAAATGATAATAAGTGATAATAAGTGTCCGGGGGGTGGAGGGTGATTGGCAGTCACCGAGGTACGTTGTTGAGTAGAGTGACAGCCGCCGGGAAGAAGCTGTTCCTGGACCTGCTGGTTCGGCAACGGAGAGACCTGTAGCGCCTCCCGGATGGTAGGAGGGTAAACAGTCCATGGTTGGGGTGAGAGCAGTCCTTGGCGATGCTGAGCACCCTCCGCAGACAACGCTTGCTTTGGACAGACTCAATGGAGGGGAGCGAGGAACCGGTGATGCGTTGGGCAATTTTCACCACCCTCTGCAATGCCTTCCGGTCGGAGACAGAGCAGTTGCCATACCATACTGTGATGCAGTTGGTAAGGATGCTCTCGATGGTGCAGCGGTAGAAGTTCACCAGGATCTGAGGAGACAGATGGACCTTCTTCAGTCTCCTCAGGAAGAAGAGACGCTGGTGAGCCTTCTTGATCAGAGTTGAAAGGTAAATCATGTCTGACGAATGTTAAGTAATTTTCGAGGATGTAACTTGTAGAGTGGATATGGGAGAACCGGTGGATGTGTTATATCTGGACTTTCAGAAGGCTTTCGACAAGGTCCCACATAAGAGATTAGTATGCAAACTTAAAATACACGGTATTGGGGGTTCAGTATTGATGTGGATTGAGAACTGGCTGGCAGACAGGAAGCAAAGAGTAAGAGTGAACGGGTCCTTTTCAGATTAGCAGGCAGTGACTAGTGGGGTACCACAAGGCTCAGTGCTGGGACCCCAGCTATTTACAATATATATTAATGATCTGGACGAGGGAATTGAATGCAACATCTCCAAATTTGCGGATGACACGAAGCTGCGGGGCACTGTTAGCTGTGAGGAGGATGCTAGGAGGGTGCAAGGTGACATGGATAGGTTGGGTGAGTGGGCAAATGCATGGCAGATGCAGTATAAAGTGGATAAATGTGAGGTTGTCCACTTTGGTGGCAAAAACAGGAAAGTAGACTATTGTCTGAATGGTGGCCGATTAGGGAAAGGGAAGATGCAACGATAACTGGGTGTCATGTACATCAGTCATTGAAAGTAGACATGCAGGTGCAGCAGGCAGTGAAGAAAGCGAATGGTATGTTAGCATTCATAGCAAAAGGATTTGAGTATAAGAGCAGGGAGGTTCTACTGCAGTTGTACATGGTCTTGGTGAGACCACACCTGGAGTATTGCGTACAGTTTTGGTACGAGAGATAGTACAGCGAAGGTTCACCAGACTGATTCCTGGGATGGCAGGACTTCCATATGAAGAAAGACTGGATAGACTCGGCTTGTCCACGCTAGAATTTACAAGATTTAGGGGGGATCTTATAGAAACTTTAAAAATTCTTAAGGGGTTGGACAGGCTAGATGTAGGAAGATTATTCCCGATGTTGGGGAAGTCCAGAACTAGGGGGTCACAGTTTAAGGATAAGAGGGAAGTATTTTAGGACCAAGATGAGAAAATCATTTTTTACACAGAGAGTGGTGGATCTGTGGAATTCTCTGCCTCAGAAGATAGTTGAGGCCAGTTCATTGGGAGATAGATGTGGGACTTAGATGTGGCCCTTGTGGTTAAAGGGATCAGGGGGTATGGAGAGAAGGCAGGGATGGGATACTGAGTTGGATGATCAGCCATGATCATATTGAATGGCGGTACAGGCTCGAAGGGCCGAATGGCCTACTCCTACACCTATTTTCTACGTTTCTATGTTTCTATGTGTCTATGTTTCTCTGTTGAGGGGAGGGGAACGAGAGCAAACGTACAGCACGTAGACGAGTCGAGAACCTCGTGGTTGACCTTTTCCTCATTAACTCAAGCATATTAATTTTGTGACAACGTCCGAGTGAATCTCCCTTGTACTCGCTCCAGCACAATGACATCGTTCTGCTAGTGGGGCGACCACAACGGCGCACAATATTCAAATTGAAACCAGTGTTTGAAACTTAAAATCCAAACTCGGATTTGGATATCCCTAAATTTCTCGGTAAACCGAATGTCATCTACGCCATCCCTGGACCTGAGTTACCACTTACGGAACAATGGATTTAGACCTCTATGTTTACATATTTCTTTGGAAGAGAGATGGCTGGGTGGGGAGTGGGGTATGGGGGGTCAGAAAGAGTAGAGTGGGTAGGACAAGGAGGGAGGCAGAGAGAGCGAGTGAAGCGGCAGAAAGAGTGAAATAAATAAATAGAGTGCAAGGAAATTGAGAAAGAGAGCGAAGGAATGTGGAACACACGGTGGAGACTACAGTCACGGCGAACCGGCGAGTCTGCATTAATTCAAAATCAGTCACTTAAATTGGTGTTTTGGTATTGTTGCAATGGGTGCAAATGCTAGTAAATCTGTTGTACGCATAACTAATATATCTGTAGTTCATTGGCTATATTTAAGATGGAGTTAGATGTGGCCCTTGTGGTTAAGGGGGATCGGGGGCATGGAGAGAATGCAGGTACAGGATACTGTTGGATGATCAGCCATGATCATATTGAATGGCGGTGCTGGCTCGAAAGGCCGAATGGCCTACTCCTGCAACTATGTTCTATGTTTTCTATGTTTCTTCCCCCACGTTGCATTCTCCGTTCAGCTTTTGTGATGTTAAGTTACAGTTATAAAAGCCGTTGACGTGATCGTATTTGGAACATTCTATTCAGTTTAGATCATCATATCATTGTAAGAATAAGATTCAGCTGGATAGAGTGCAGAGAGGAATAATGAAGTTGTTACCATGAAAGTCTGAAAGGTTAAGGAAGCGTCAAGAGGCACGAGTATTTAATTGTCATATTTACCCCAAAAAACGAATAATTAAATTCATACGTGCAGCGGCATCACAGGCCTTTCGGCACAAAGACAACAGGAAAATAAGTATAAAATAAAATGTCAAATGTTAGTGCAGAAATGCCGAATTTCATGCAAAGAAACCGTTACACGCTTCATAGTTTACTTAGTATTTGTAGCGTCAGGAGCCTGATGGTTGTTGGGAATATGCTGCCCTTGAACCAGGAGGTCTCAGTTTTCACCCTCTGCACCATCCTCCCGGCGGTGGAGTGAGACGAGAGCGTGGACTACTTTGATATTCTCCGCTGCTGTTCACCTTTAAGAGGCAATGCTTCCTGCAGATCCATTCGATGGTGGGGAGGTCAGTACACGCGATGGACCGGTCAGCATCCACCACTTTTTTGTAATCTCCTTCCTTCCTAAGGGTTCCGGTTGCCGAATTGACCCGTGATGAAAGCAGTCAATACTTTCTAAACCGTACACGTGCAAATGTTCAAGAAAATATTCGTCGACATACCGAAACAGGATGGATAAGTCAGGTCTTCCTTCTTTGGAGTGCAGAAGTCTGGTGGGTGATCTTATAATGCTGTGTAAGGGAAATAGACAGGATGAATTCAGTCTTTTGCCGAATGTGGGGGATTTTACAACGGGAGGATTAGTTTCAAGGTGGGAGGGGCAAACTTGAATAGAAATAGCAATCTGATGGCAACATTTTGACTCAGACGGTGGTAGGTATCTGGAGCGAGCTGTCAGATAAGTTAGATGAGGACAGGTACCACATCAGCCTTTGAACGACACTACAGGCTCGTGGATAGGAACCGCTCAGAACGATATGAGCCAAGTGCGGGCAGGTGCGTAGACACAAAATGCTGGAGGAACTCAGCAGAACAGGCAGCATCTCCAGAGAGAAGAACTGAGTGACGTTTCGGATCGTGACATTTCTTCTGGCTGTTCTGGTCGACCCATTGTTTCAGAGTGTTCATATCCCAACTGAATTTCACATGCCTTGGACTCCGTCCTATTACCCTCGTCTAATCCTTCCCTACCTATGTCCAAGACACCTCACACGCTCGTAATCAATTATTTCCTACGGGCAAGAGGGACTGGCTGCGACGTGGTATATTGCTGACCTTAGAAGGAAAAGGCAGAGGATCCATGAACCTGACTTCATCGACGGTTGGATGGTGGAGAGAGTCAACAACGTTATGTTCCTGGTCGTGCATGTAGAATGAATAGAATAGAATGCCATGTATTCTTAATTAAACAAACAAAGTTCAAACGAAATTCATTTCCTGCAGTCATAACAGCAAAAAAATTAAAAAACACACAATTAACATAATTCCACACAAACAAAAGTTTGGAAGGCTAAAAGTATTGTCTCCTCCCTATACTCTGTTCTTTATTCTTCTCCCGCAGTCAATTAGATAAACCGCTGCATCGAGCTGATCATGGCTCTTGATGTTGGTTTCCCCGGCGGACGTTGGAAAGTCCCGCGACCGTTTAAGCCGGGCTGCGCGAAGTAAGGCCCTGCTCCGGATCGGTTTAAAATCGATTTAAACCCTTCGATTTCGGGCGGGCGAAGTTGCCGTTGCTGGAGTTCCGAAAAGCTGTCTCCCACCAGGGACCTGCGAGCTACCGACGCTACCGCCCACAGGGCCAGCGGCCGGAGCCACCGATGAACCGATGTCGGGTCGCAGGCGCGCCACCACAGCGTTCCGCGCTCCGAAGTCAGCCAGCTCCGCAATGGTGAGTCCGCAGACACTGCGACTGGAGCCCCCAGGTCGAGTCCGTTTGGAGGCAGCCAGTTCTACGAAGTTAGGCCCCAACGGCAACGGAGGCACGACAGGGAACTGGTCGCGTCCCCGTTCAGGGAAGAGATTTAAAATTTCCCTCAGCCACCACACCCCCCCGCCCCCCCCCCCACCCTCCACATATACACAGCTAAAAATGAAATAAAACTAAAACCAAAAACATACACCTAACAGGACAAAAAGAAAGAAAAGGCAGACGGACTGCAGTCGAACCGCTGCCACAAGGCGCCGCCACACCGAAAATATATCTATCGATCTGTCGTGGACGCACAAATTCATGCAACTATAAAGAAAGGCCATCGGGATGACTTCCTTAGACCAGAAGGGACATTGGTGTGGTGATCAATGCTCTCTCGATCTGCTTCAGGTCTAAGGTTGAGACCATATTGATTGGTTGCATCAGTGCCTGGTTCGGAACTTCGAAAGCCCAGCAATGTAGGAGATTAAAAAAGGTGATGGGCGTCGGCCGGTTCATCACAGGTATTGAACAATCCATCATCTAATGGATCTACAAGAGGCAGTCATGAAATGGTAACCAGCAATCATCTGGAACCCTCATCTTGGTCTTATTTCGCTCCAAACTACGAGGAAGAATATCGGAGTCTGCCAACTGTGCTCATCCCAGTTTCAGGCCAGCTTCTTTCCATAACAACCTAGCTCCTGACCACCACAAACACCAACTAAACTATGAACTATGAAAAATGTTGTTTGTGCTTGATAATTCCAGCTTTGGATATGCCCTAATATTGATTATTTTAACTTATTTAACTTTCATTTGTTCTTTGTGCTATCTGTATGCGCTGTCTTTACAGATGTGTTCTGGTACTACTAGAAAATCACATTGCTGTGTTATCTGTACATATGACAATACGTTTGACTCTTGAGGTTGGAGTACGTGACATCTTCCCCACAGCCATGGACGTTGAGAGGTCACCTGAAATAAATGTATCAGGATACGAGGGACGGAGAGCAGAGATCGTCTTTTTTGTCCATGGTCGGAATATCATCTTCAACAGGATGATATTCTGTTCGATAATCGGTTTAGGGTGAGAGGAAAATACATTAAAAAGCGGATGTCTTTATTACTGAGCGGTTGGCTGGGCTCCAAATTCATCATATAAATATAATTAATGGTGCCTGTCCGTACGTTTAATTTTCTAATGTCTGTCCTCCAAATCAAGATGTCAGATTAAATGAATCAAGGTTTCCGAAGGCACTCGTCCATTGAAACGGTTAATCTGAACATTCCGATTTCAGGCGACTGCTCACGATTATCGAGATTGCGGAGAGATGGAGCGGATTCTATCAGACCCGCAGATAGCTCGCTGGCACTAACAGTCCATTCGACAGAACATATTTAATGGATATCATCACCCATGATGACTGCTACCATTTCCGTGCGGCACTTAGTGCCCGGACACAAAAGAGTTAACAGTAGATGTTTATTCAGTGAGTGTAATTAACGTCAGTCCGCACGGAGCCCGGTTGTGTCACCGAAGGTTACCCAGTTCCAATAAAAACGATTCCTGTTGATGGGATATGAGTGTTAGTGAGAGCATCCCGTCCGTCACCGACACCGAGCAGCAGCTCCAAAGTGGGAGAAAACCCATTGGGAATCTGTGAACAATAAAGTGGGATGTTAGATGGGTGTTTAGGAATCCGAGAATATTAGAGCGTGAAGTGATTGTTATCGAGTGCAATCGAGGAACAGTGAGTGCGGTGTTACACAAATGGATCGGTCTCTGAAAACGGTAGACCGGGAAGTTACCACGATGGAGAAGAGTGTCTTCCATTCGGCAGACGATATTTTTGGGTTTGGGCACAGCTTAAGTGTTCGGATGTATTTGATAATCATCAATATTCAGATGGTCTTGTATCCAATCCTAGCCCTTCTTGCGCTTCCAGGTAAGTTTAAATTCCCGAGCAACAATAGGTGAAAAGCGGCGGTTACTGGATCCAGTATAAATGTCTATAGCCCGAACAATTCATGATGTGTTCTATTTAAATGTGCTGATGGTGTCTGATTGTGGTGATCAGAGGTTTCACGCTGTTCATCGCCGTATTGCTTACCCTTTATATTTGTTATTCTTACATTGCTACCATGTCCACAGCTCATTGTATTAATGCGGTCAACAATCCTTAACAGCAGGTACACAAAATTGCTGGGGAAACACAGCGGGTGCAGCAGCATCTATGGAGCGAAGGAAATAGGCGACGTTTCGGGCCGAAACCCTTCTTCGGACCGCTCTCATAAAGTCTCGGCTCTGGAACTCTTTATCCAGAACTGCCGCCGCGACGTCAACCGCCTCAACTTCTCCACTCCCCTGTCTCACTTTAATCTTTCCCCCTCTGAACGCACATCGATATTCCAGCATCTGCAGTTCCTTTTTGAATCCTTAACAGCATTCCAGTTCCTTTAATTCACTTTCCTGCTGTAATCCACTGCTGCAGTGCGCCTGGCGACCTATATGCAGCAATCGAACCTGTCCACGGTAAAGAGTAAACTGACTTTGTTGACATTTTACACGTTTTATATGTTTTTACAGGTTTTATGCAATCTTGAGATGTTTTCCTTTGCCTCCCTCCACCTCCCGGGTGCGATTTAAGCGAACGGTTCCTGCTGGGATCTGGACCAATTTCGTCCAATGTCACTGTGACTGCGTAATGCTCCGTATCGGTACCATTTCTGTCCCCAACAGACACTGGTGCATTGGGCCATGAATAGACGGAGAACCCTGGGCTGATTGATTCACACTAACGTAACGTCCCTGCGTAAAGAGCAGGACGAGTGGTTGTTCTCCAGCCCACTCTGAACCGGATTCACAGTGAACCAATGAGCTAAACTCCCATGGTGAAGTGAGCAATGGTTTGCCCCTCGACGAATCTGCCGAGTTTGCTTTGCCATGTCTCTGTTTACTTCCATCCTCACAGGGAACACGAAGACGATTGTGGTCCAGTCCCGGGGAAAGTGTGGTCTCTCCACAGGTGTCACTCACTACCTGATCGGCATGGCAACGGCCGATCTGCCGGTCATTATTCTGGACCTGATACTGAGGCAGATTCCCATTGCTTACTATCAAACATGTGTGTTCCTACTCTACGTCCGAGTGTGTCATATCCACGCCGTGTTGCTTTACGCCGTCACCGACTGTTCTGTCTGGTTCACCGTCACCTTTGATCGATTTGTGGCCATTTGTTGCCAGAAACTGAAAACAAACTATTGCACCTTGAGAACGGCGGCTGTGGTTCTGAGGACAGTGACCGCGCTGAGAAGTTTAAAGAACACGTCTGGTATTTTATGTTGAACGGTGGGTACTTGCTATTTAATGTCTCCTGGTTTTGTTTTGTTACATTCGGTGTTCGACACTCACTGGTCTGGGGAATCGGGGAGTTTCTCCAATATGTCATCATCCCCGTGATCCCACTTCTCCTCATTGTTTTGTTCAACATTTCGACCATCAGATACGTGTTAACGGCGAGCAGAGCCCGCAGCAGACTCCGGGGTCCCAGCAGTGGGGAGAGTGGGAGAGACCCGGAGATGGAGAGCCGCAGGAAATCCTTCATTTTACTGCTGGTCATCTCGGGGAATTACATCGTGTTTTGGGCGCTCCGTGCAATATATGTTGTGTGGTTCAGACTGGCTGCATTAATTCCTAGCTGGGACTATCCCGATTCCAACATTGGCGAACTGTCCGCCATGCTGCAGACCCTGAGTCGCTGCAAAAACAAGGCTCTTTACGCCATCACCCAGACTAAGTTCAGGCAGCAGTTCAAAGAAGTGGTGAAATCGCCCTTTTCTCTGATGGTAAAATGCACTCAGAGCCGCGCGGTCTAGGAACCCGTGCCCTCTCCACCCCATCTGCGCACCCCACCCCCTGCCCCCTCTCTCTCCTGACACGTTGAGGATCCCAGTTACCCGATCCGCAGGTGGTACTTGTGACCCTAGTTTTTTCACCGATTCCATCGCAAGGACCACTTCACCTGACCCAACGAATCTCCGGCAGTTTCTGGAACCACAACCACCCTCCCACGAGAACCAGCACCGTCCCATTACCACACCATCACCAACATCATCGTGTTACACTAAGACAATGACTGGCCCGACGGATTCAATCCAGGCCCGTACAAAGCTTTTCAAAATGACAGCATGACAGGATTACAAGAAATTTAATATGAAATAATGTGTGAAGTTCAGGGGTTTTAGATGCTCTGATGCATTATGAGCCTTATTTTGGAGCATTTTTGCATCAAATGTATGACCAATATTTCTGAAATTAACAGGAATCTGAGAGGTAGTTTTTCACACACAGAGTGCAGGGTGTATGGAACAAGCTGCCAGAGGAGGTAGTTAAGGATTGGACTATCCTACTGTTTAAGAGGCATTTGGACACATACATGGATAGGACATATTTAGATGGATATGGGCCAAACGCGTGTGAGTGGGACTAGTTTAGAGGCTGGAGAACTGTGGAATTCATTGCCGCACTCAGCTGTGATCAAATCAGGAGGAGATTGATAGGTTCTTGATTAATACGGGTGTCAGAGGTAATGGGGAGAAGGCAGGAAAATGGGTTTGAGTGGGAAAGATAGATAGTCATAGAGTGAAACAGTGTGGAAACAGGCCCTTCGGCCCAGCATGCCCCATCTACACTAGTCCCACCTGCCCACGTTTGATCCATATCCCTCCAAACCTCTCCTATACGTTTCTTAAATTTTGCGATTGTCCCTGCCTCAACTACATACTCTGGCAGCTTGTTCCATACACCGACCACCCTTTGTGTGAAAAATATACCCCTCAGATTCCTATTAAATCTTTTGCCCTTCACCTTAAATTTATGTTCTCTGCTCCTCGATTCACCTACTCTGGGCAAAAGATCCAACCATATCTATTCAAATCATGATGTTATACACCTCTATTAGATCATCCCTCATCCTCATGTGCTCACTGAAATAGAGACCCAGCCTACTCAACCTCTCCCTATAGCGCTGGCCGTCCAGTCCTGGCAACATCCTCGTAAATATTCACTGTACCCTTTCCAGTTTGATGACATCTTTCCTATAACATGATGCCCAGATCTGAATACAATACTCTGAAGCGGCCTCACCAACTTCTTATGCAACTGCAACATGACCTCCCAACTTGTATGCTCAGCCTGACCCGCTGAGTTACTCCAGCACTCTGTGAAACGTCACAGAACAGGGCAAGATTAGCAAGTTTGCTGATGATGCAGGAGTGAGTGGTTTTGCAAATAGTGCAGATGGTTGTGAATGATTGCAACAGGATCTGGATCAAATAGCCAGGTGGACAGAGGAATGGTTGGTGGTTGCATGGTTCCTTGAAGGTCGAGTCGCTGGTGGTCAAAAAGTATTTTGGCACTTTGGCCTGCATCAGAATATTGAGTATAGACGTTGGGAGGTCATGTTGCAGTTGATTAATACATTGGTGAGACCGTATTTAGAATATTGTGTTCAGTTCTTGGCACCATGTTATAGGAAAGAAGTCAAACTGAAACGAGTACAGAGATCCCCATCCTGGATCAGTCCAATCAGGATTGTGTCGTCCGCAAACTTGAGAAGCTTGACAGAGGTGTCTGTGGAGGTGCAGTCATTGGTGTGGCTAGAGAGTAGAGGAGAGGGGAGAGTACGCATCTTGCGGTGCTCCTATGCTGAGCGTTTGCGGGTCAGAGATATTCTTTCCCGTCTCACATGCTGCTTCCTGTCTGCCAAAAATCTGGTGATCTACCGACAGAGGGGTTCAGACAGTCAACTCAGAAAGTTTGGAGTGTAGTAGCTATTGCACAATGGTGTTGAATGCAGAGCTAAAATCAACAATCAAAACCCTCGCATAGGTCCCCTGGTGGTCTAGATGCTGGAGGATGAAGTGCAGGTCCAGATTGACTGCGTCATCCACAGATCTATTGGCCCAATTTGCAAAATGCAGAGGGTCCAGCAGGGGGGTTGTGATGTTTTCCAGCACAGGCCTTTCAAGGGGCTTCATTTTTTCCCCAACATGTCTTCATGACTACGGAGGTAAGTGCGACACGCCTGTAGTCATATAGACCAGTAATCATTGACTTTTTGGGTACAGGGACAATAGTGGAGAATTTGAAGCAGGCTGGGCAATACGTCTTTGCAGGGACTGATTAAAAATGAGTAATTGGGTGTGAAGTGGTGATTGTAGTGGGCTGGGTGTAGAAGGGCCCAGTCTTTGCAGACATATGTCAGGCTGTGTGTGGGTGTGGAGTGTTGGTTGGGGTGGGAAACGGTCCACTCTTTTCATACTGGAGTCTTGCCTTAAGTAGGTGTGAAGTGGTGAATGGGAAGGAGAGGGTGCAGGGTCCATTCTTTGCAGACTGTGTTTGTGGGGGAGGGGGTTTCCGGGTTACGTTTCTGATTTTCAAACCTGCAGTAAAACTCATTCAGGTCGTTCGTCAGCTGACGATTGTCCAAAGAGCGGGGGGCTTTCCTTTTATAGCTGGTGATTTATTGCATGCCCTTCCAAACTGAAGAAGAGTCACTAGCTGAGAACTTGCTCCTCAACTTCTCAGAGTACCTTTTCTTGGCATTCCTCTTCTCAGCTCTTTATCGATTAGACTATATTTTAACTCTTTAAAAAATAGGCTATCGGCTTGACGCATATGTGCCCCCTCCACAGCAGCAACATCATCAACGGAGTACTACGGACAGATCCATGATGACCCTGAAAACATGCAGATTTTTGTAATATTCAAAATATATTTAAAATATGCTGCAAAAAGAGTCACAAACTTTGGAATTCATATTTTTCAGTATTATTATCAAGGCAAAGAAAGCAGTTCCAATTGTTTGATATTATTTGATATTATTCATGAGGGAAAAATATAATAGCTTTAAAACATACCTCAATATTACAATCTCATTAAAGATATTCCCCCTTTCCCTCTCCCCTCGCCCATCTCTCTCCCCATCCCTTCCCCCCTCTCTCCCTCCCTCTCATATCCCCCCTCTTTCTGGCGGGGGGGGGCGAAGATGAAGGTGGCTGGGCTGGCGTGGGTCAGCGGGGTCAGCGTTGGCCTGCGTGGGGCCAGCGGGTGTGGCGTGGCCCAGCGGGAGTCGGCTTGGTCCTCGGCGGCGGGGGGGGAGGCGAGAGCAGCGGGCTCTGCCGCAGCGGCGTCTCGTGTTGGGGTTACAGCCGCTCCTGCCCGGCGACGGGAGGAAGGTCTCCTGGTCGCCAGGCTGGCCGGTTGCGAGGCTCCGACGCCGCGGATGGAAACGGTAGACCGGGCGGGGGTGCGGGCACCACACCGCGCAGCGCCCCCACACCCCCGAGGACGCAAACACTGGACCTGTCACAACGCACCGCCCTTCCGACCCCCACCCCACCGCCCCCGCAGCAGCAGCAGCAGCAGCAGCAGAAGCCGCGGATGGAAACACTGGACACGGTGGGCGGGCGGCCTGGCAGGCACCGCACCCCCCACTACTTACCTGGAGTAGACACAAGGCATCGCGCTCAATGGCTGAAGCACAAATTATAGTCTGATCCCGCCACGGGCCCACTGTACACGCTCGGAGAGACGGCGACATATGGCATCGCTTCCCCAATTGCGCAGGCGCGGATGGGCGCATTTGTTTCTCTACCAGCGGCCGGAACCAGAATTTCCGGCGATTTCCAACAACGTGGAAACGCTGATTGTGCTCCGATTTCAAAAAAAAAATCTGGGGATTTTGTCTTACTCTGGGGGGGGGGGGGGGGGGGGGGGAAGTGGGGTGCGGTCGCACCCAGTGCAACCCCCCCCCCCTCCCTTCGGAAGGCCATGCAATCGTATTCTTGCAGGAACATCTTTGACTCACAACGGAGCGCCTGAAATATATAGCTCACCCTCTCATTCATATACGACAATAATGCCCCTCGACACAGAGTTTCTCAGAACTAGGAACCATTCCGAACTAACTTAGACATTCAGGCTCAATTGCAAATCATATAAATAATTATGAAGCCCAAAGGCGATACGGGATATACTGTCTTCATATACTGTCACAGAGTATTTCCCTTCCAATCAATACTTTAACTCAAAAGAATCGAACGGATGAAATCTTTAAAAAAAAAACAAAGCTACGTCCAAATCCATCGGGGTCACTGAACGTTAAAAACGAGGGCAAGTTTTCAAAGTCATGACTGATCTCAGGGAAACGGTTTATCAGCAGCTTAGAACAACTCAGCAGGTCAGGAAAGATCAGGTGCATTAAACACGTTCAATTATGTACGATTCCCTCGACCAGGTTTGGGGCTCACGTGAAAAGTCAATATAGAGAAGCAGTGACATTGATTCATTGAGACATAATACACGCATTTTTCTCTTGCAATTAGACAATATTGATACTTTGTGTACACATCTAAGCAAATATGTTTAGACACTAAATATTCCGATGTTGTTTGACCACTCGTGAACTTTACAATGAGCTGAATATTTCCCCGTCATTGACAAGGACAGCGGACGCGAGATAACAGTTTGATTGCACCTGAGGGAAGGGAAAACAGATTTCCCCTCACGGTTGTCAGTAACTGCCGGCGTTTCAAATCAACTGTTTGAATATAGTTTATGCTTTCTGCGACCGCACTGATCGGGCTCTGTTGAGATTTTACCCTCCCGATCTAACATAACATTCATATCCTTGTCACGTTTGACCTGTTGATCAATCTGCTTTATTTACATGTAGATAAATGCAAAAAGTTGAAACTCAGCGGATCAGACATCATCTCTGGACAAAAGGAATTGGTGACGTTTCGGGTCGAGACCCTATTCCAGACTGAGTGCCAGGGGAAAGGGGAAAAAGAGATAGAGATGATATGGATAGATATGGAATAAATGAATTAAATATATGCAAAAACGTAACGACGATGGAGGAGAAGTCATTGTTATCTGGTTGCTGGCTGAGAACGAGTACAGACTATGAGACTCAACAAGACGACTTTGCAGCTGGTACGACTTGGGTGGGGGTGGGATGGAATGAGGGGTAATAACATGTAACGTTGTTGGAGATCTCATGGTGATCCCACAGTCATGGATAAATGGCATGAAGCAATTAAAGGGGAAAGTGTATAAGAGTTTACGGTAACAGACTGTAACGTATACATTCTTAGAAATCATTATTATTACTCTTCATTTTTTATATAAGCTCTGCATAGATAGTTTACAGCTCCATTCTCAATTATTGATAATCTTTGTATGTAATCGTGTTAACTCTATTACAACTATTGTATATATTTTTTAAACTTTCTGAGCATGAAACAGCATTCCGCAGCATCATGTGAATGGCCTAGGTGGCCTGGATTAATACCTTTTTGGCCATGAGCTATGCGTTTGCTCGAAGGGGGAATGGCAGTAACTGTTGGGTGTGCAACTACATTCCCCACAACAGCAGGGGAGGTATGGCCTTGGTACCAATAACCCTAAACCAGACAGAAGTAATGGCAGTATTCTGCATTCTCGATGGAACTTCCCCGTATCTCTGTAAATGGCACCTGTCATTGTAAGGAGACATGGAAAGGAGTGTATTTGGGAAACAGTTCTTACAATACATACCTCCCATTCTCTATTATGAGAACACCACGACCAATAAATTGGCTGCCAGGGATGCCACCGGGAGACAACTACACTTTTGACATGAGGTTGGGTAAGAACGACAACTGGAGAGGATGCTGCTATTGGGCTTATGTAGTTCCCACATGCCTATGGTGAAACAACTAACTGAGTACTCCGCTCCCTTCAGAACAAGATGGGGCATATCAGAATGAGAACGATTTCGGATGATTGCCTTCCCATTCTGGAGGACTGCTCGTGCCTCCCGAGAATTGATCAGTATGGCCTCCGCCAAGTAGACGCACTGGACTTTATTTTGATTGAAAAAGGAAGCACATGTGCTATAATAAATTGTGATTGTTGCACTTATATCCACGATGAAACTATCAATATCACCGACCTTGCTGCCCAAATCTCCCAAGAAATCGAGAAAACCCCTAAGGTTGACAGTGGCATGCATGGGCACAATGAATTAAGTGGGAGATGCTGGCCATTCAGTTGGCTTGATGGTCTTTGGAATACTATTTTACACTGTGACCCTATCGTTTTATTAATCATTGCTCCAATTTTGTATTGTTTATTGCTTGCGACCATTATGTACCGACCGGGGATTGTGAATGTTATCATAAACTGATAAAGAGGAAGGAATGTGGACGTTAATAATGATTTAAAAATACAAAATGGAGTCCGCTGAAATTAAGAGAAGCTTTAAGCGTCCTCTTCGAATCTCTAAGCTAGCAAAACAAGTGCTAACCATTGCCTTCAGTACATAGCAAGGTCAGTAGACTATCGATGTTCCTTTTTCTAAAAGCATAAGCGAGGTAACAGGCACAAGTTTCTCGAATGTCTCCTTTATAACATAAACATAGGAGAAAATTCAGACTAAGATTATAAAGTGCGTCATAGTAGAAAAAAAACAAAATGCTTGTTCTGCAGAAATATAACCTCCTTCCCCTGTCGGAATAACCTGTCACTCTTCTATCAATCGTCGGATGTTGGCTGTCTATCTAAAGAAGCAAGAGGCTGCACTAAGCTTTATAGATGTATTGCTGAAACATCGAATATCGGGGTATATATACATGTGCTGAATCATTGTCTCTGTGTGTGGGTATTTCTCTGTATAGTGTGTTATCACGGATGAAAAGGGATTTGCGTGTCTGTCTGTTTAAGCATATTTGTGGCCACGACAGTCCCTCCTTCATTCCTCACCGACCAGAATCTCCACACTTCCCTTCAGAATTTCCCAACCCATATCCTCCTCCCTCACTCTCAGACCCTGTTCCTCCTCTCATACCCTCACAACTCAGACCCTTCGCCACTGTTCCTCCTGTCCTGTCCCTCCTCCACCCTGACCCTCAGAGCTCAGACCTTGCCTCCCCTCGTACCGTCGCAATACAGCCCTTCCTCTCCTGGTCCATTCATTAAAGTATAAAGTAAAAATAAGAGAAGTAGTTGAGGCAGGCACATTACCAGCAATTAATCGACATTTGAACAAGTTCGTGGACAGGAACGGTTTGGATGGATATGGACCAAACACTGGCGAATGGGAATAACGTAGATTGGACATCTTGATCGGCATGGATAGGTTAGGCATAGGGCTGCTCTGACTCTGTGACTACACTTCTTCCTACCCGTCTCCGTTGACATCATCCATTTATCCCAGTTCCCCATCTAATCCAGTTCTGTTCTAAAATGAGGCCTCCCTTTCAGGAAATCTGAAATGTCTGGCGTCACGGTGACGCAGCGGTAGAGCGGCTGTCTCGCAGCGCCGGAGACACTGATTCAATCCTGAATACGCGTGTTTTTTACGGAGTTTTTTACGTTCAACCCGTGACCAGCGTGGGCTTTATCCGCAAAGCTCTGGCTCCCTTCCCACACTCCAAATTCGGACAGTTTTATTTCGGTTATATACCATTTTGTAATGCACTGCGGTGATTTTCTCTTTGCACCGTCTGCATTATTTATTTTGGCTTGAGTGTACTCACGTATAGTATGATTTGACTCGACAATGAGTCTGCAATGTTTTTCATTGTACCTGAATAAATGTGACAGTTAAAAACAACATTAATACCAATAGTGATGAGTGCTATATAGAGTCTGGAAAACGGCATCAGGAAAAGGGCCATCAATGATTTATCTTCAGGTTAATTCCTGATGCTTGATAAATTGGGAGCTGGTGCCTCTGAGAGAAGTGAATACAGGGTGGGTATCGATTGCTGCCGCTGGCCTCTACAGCCCACCTCTTACCTTGTATTTCACCACTTCCCACCCAATACCAACATTAGATATATTGACTGGAATGTTGTCTTACTGATCAGAAAGAAGTGTGATAAAAAAAATGCCTGTTTATGGTTGCAAGGCTGAAAATAAATATTTTGGTTATATTGATCATGTTGTGAGGACTCATGGTTCTGAGATAATTTGGTAGCGGCAGACATCTAATCAACACCTGCGTGGCTAGGATGTCTGAAAAACTACTGACCTATTCACATATAACCTGATTATTCAGCCACGAAACTTGCCGGACCAGCAAGTCCAGGAACAGCTTCTTCCTTGCGGCTGTCACACTACTCAACAATGTACCTCGGTGATTGCCAATTACCCCCCCCCCCCCCGGACACTCCTCCCACCAAGAAAACACTATGACTGCATGCATGTAAATAGATGTATTTATTGCTCATATTCTATGTCGCTCTTCCAGGGAGATGCTAACTGCATTTCTTTGTCTCTGTACTGTACACTGACAATGACAATTAAAGTTGAATCTGAATCTGAATCTGAATCGGACGAACACGAACCTACGTTCAGAAAGTCCATTCTCCAGCTCACCAGCTCACCAGCTACGGATGCGTTGAAAATAATGTTATTTTTCACAAAATTACACTGACCTTGCATTGTTATGTAATGAGGAAGTTACTGCCACCCACGGCTATAGTGGAAGTTACGCATTAGGCCCTACAGCAATTTGCTCCGGCGAAATGCTGCATCGAAGGGGCTGAGAATCAACAGATAAAATTGTTGCATATCAAAGCACAGAGCACCCCCCCCCCCCCACCCCACCACGGGCTATAGTTCACTGTGTGTTTTCTCTGTGCCCTGAGCAAGTGAACGGGCACTTGATGTTGTTGAGACGGAGCTGGAAGAGTGAAACGTGATCAAATATTTTGTCCAATTCCTCATACCTACAAACTAAGGATTTATTTTTTGAATCCAGCGATCCAAGGAAAAACCATCAGTGCCGCGCAGTCTGTCCCACACAAAATCTTCACCCCGCTTGTCTTGAATCACTGAACATTTATGGCATTACCAAGGTCATCCGGACAACCATGTTCTTGCCAGTCGGGAAAGCACAACACAGTCTATAGCCATATTATTGCCCTTCTCCGTCCTCCAGCATGTTATCGATCGAGACAAACATGCTCAGGTGTTTTGTGAATTTGATGGGAGTTTCTGGCTCTGCAACCCCTTCAACTGGGGAATTGTAGATTCACTCCCACCCTCAAGATGAATGTCCTCCCCCCAAATCATTCCAACAACAATTTTAAGTCGACTTCTTGTTTCCAACACCTCTGCTGAGGGGAAAAAGCTCTTTCCCAAGTAATCTTCCCATAATTTACCTCAATTCAATTCTTCGACCTGACCAGTTACAAAGAGAACGTTTACAGTTTGTCCCGACTTTCCTTGCAGCTATGTTTTTTTATTTCTGGCAATATCCTAATAGATCTAACCTTTTGCTTACTCATCCTCGTCCTCATATGGCCGCAAGATCATAAGGAATAGAAGTAGTGTTATGCCACTCGACTCATCAAGTCTACTCCGCCATTCAATCCTGGCTGATCTATCTCTGCACCCTAGCACTATTTTCCTGCCTTCTTCCCATAACCACTGACATCTGTGCTAATCAAGAATCTATCTACCTCTGCCTTAAAAATATCCACAGACTTGACTTCTACAATCTTCTATGACAGAAAACTCCAGGGATTGAGCACCCTCTAACCAAATTAATTTCTCCTCATCTCCTTCCTGAAAGAACGCCCTTTAATTCTGAGCTTATGACCTTCCGTTCTAGAATCTCCCAATAATCAGAATCAGAATCAGAATCAATAGACAGCAGACAATAGGTGCAGGAGGAGGCCATTCGGCCCATCGAGCCAGCACCGTAATTCAATGTGATCATGGCAGACCATCCCCAATCAGTACCCTGGTCCTGCCTTCTCCCCATATCCCCTGACTCCGCTATTTTCAAGAGCCCTATCTAGCTCTCTCTTGAAAGCATCCTGAGAACCTGCCTTCACTGAGACAGAGAACATCTCACTCTCTGTGAGAAAAAGTGTGTCCTTGTCTCCGTTCTAAATGGCTTACTCCTTATTTTTAAAGAATCAGAATCATAATCAAAACCAGAATCACACTTTATTCGCCAAGTACGTTTTACAACATACGTAACTTCCCTAACTTCAACTACCATCAGTGGCAGAGAGTTCCAGAGACTCACCACTCTGTGTGAAAAATGTTTTTCTCATCTCGGTCCGAAAGGATTTCCCCTTTATCATTAAACTGTGACCCCTTGTCCTGGACTTCCCCAACATCGGGAACAATCTTCCTGCATCTAGCCCGTCCAACTCTCTAATAATTTTGTAAGTTTCTATAAGATCCCCCCTCAATCTTCAAAATTCTAGCGAGTACAAGCCGAGTCTATCCAGTCTTTCTTCATATGAAAGTCCTGACATCCCAGGAATCAGTCTGGTGAACCTTCTCTGTACTCCCTCAATAGCAAGAATGCCTTTCCTCAGATTAGGAGACCAAAAGTGTACGCAATTCTCCAGGTGTGGTCTCAGCAAGACCCTGTACAACAGCAGTAGAACCTCCCTGCTCCTATACTCAAATGCTTTTGCTTTGAATTCTAACATATCATTCGCTTTCTTCACTGCCTGCTGCACCTGCATGCATACTTTCAATGGCTGGTGTACCATGACACCCAGGTCTCGTTGCATCTCCCCTATTCCTAATCGGCCACCATTCAGATAATAGTCTACGTTCCTGTTTTGCCAACAAAGTGGATAACCTCACATTTATCCACATTGTACTGCATCTGCCATGCATTTGCCCACTCACCCAGCCTATCCAAGTCACCTTGCAGCCTCCAAGCCTCCTCCTCACAGCTAACACTGCCCCCCAGCTTCGTGTCATTCGTAAACTTGGAGATGTTGCATTCAATTCTCTCGTCCAAATCATTAATATATATTGTAAATAGCTGGGGTCCCAGCACTGAGCCTTGCGGTACCCCACTAGTCACTACCTGCCATTGTGAAAACGACCCATTTACCTCTACTCTTTGCTTCCTGTCTGCCAGCCAGCCAGTTCTCTATCCACATCAATACTGAACCCCCAATACCGTGCGTTTTAAGTTTGTATACTAATCTCTTGTCGAAAGCCTTCTGAAAGTCCAGAGATAACACATCCATTGGTTCTCCCTTATCCACTCTACGAGTTACATCCTCGAAAAATTCTGTAAGATTCGTCAGACATGGTTTACTTTTCATAAATCCATGTTGACTTTGTACAATGATTTCACCACTTTCCAAATGTGCTGCTATACCATCTTTAATATAGGCCAAACTAAGGCAGGTGGGACTTGTGTAGATGAGGCATATTGGTCGGTGTGAGCAAGTTGGGCCGAAGAGACTGATTCCACACTGTATAAATCTGTGACTCTATGAATCTACGACCAACACCGAGCTTGCTACAGGCAGGTAAAACCCTCCCACGTGCCTCGTTCTGATGTCGCCAGTGGAACATCATATGTCTGACTGTGTGGTCTCCACCTGTTGAAATCGACTCTCGTTCTACTGTTAGATTAATATGAGCAAAGTTAAAACAAAAACAGGAGATGCCGTGTGCTCCCAGTCCGGCAATCAACACATTTGGAAATTAATCAGTTAAAGTATCGGGTCGGAGGCTCCTATGAGATCCGTTCCGAGGAAATATTCACAAATTTCATGTTCTACAGATGATGCTTGCAGGTCTGAGTGCTGCAAACAATTTCTGTTCGTGATTTGGTCTTCTGTTGTTCCATCGCTGACATGCAGCGGTGAGCAAGTTTGCGTCTAGTTAATGGAAAGCCGCTACCACGCAAAAGGATGGATTTATTCATTTCATGATTTCTAATTCACAGATGCCGTTCGGCCATTTGGCATATAGTGTAAAGTCTACTCCGCCATTCTATCGTGGCTGAACCACCTTCATGGATTAACCATAAACCAACCCTATTCCCCTGTTTTCTCCCGGTAACAATTTACATCCTGACTAATCAAGAACCCCTGTCAATATCTGCTTTAAAAGTACCACAAGATGGCCTCTGTTGCAATGAATTCCAAAGAGTAGGAGTGAACGTGTCCTTTTCAGAATGGCAGGCAGTGGCGAGTGGAGTGCCGCAAGGCTCGGTGTTGGGGCCGCATCTGTTTACCATGATTTGGAAGAGGGAATTTGGATCAATACTAGCAAGTTTGCGGATGACACAAAGCTGGGTGGCAGTGTGAACTGTGAAGAGGATGTTAGGAGGTTGCAGTGTGACCTGGACAGGTTGAGTGAGCGGGCAGGTGAGTGGCAGATGCAGTATAATATAGATAACTGTGAGGTTATCCACTTTAGCGGCAAAAACAAGGGGGCAGATTATTATATCAATGGGGTTAGGTTACGTAACGGGGTGGTGCCGCGAGACCTGGGCGTCCTTGTACACCGGTCACTGAAAGTTGGCGTGCAGGTACAGCAGGCAGCGAAGAAAGCTAATGGCATGTTGGCCTTCATAGCAAGAGGATTTCAGTATAGGAGTAAAGAGGTTCTTCTGCAGTTGTATAGGGCTCTGGTGAGACCACATCTGGAGTATTGTGTCCAGTTTGGACTTCTAATTTGAGGAAGGACATCCTTGTGATTAAGCAGTGCAGCGTAGATTCACGAGATTGATCGCTGGGATGGCCTATGAGGAAAGATTTAAAAGATTAAGCTTGTATTCACTGGAGTTTAGAAGGATGAGGGGGATAATATAAAAACATATACAATTATAAAAAGGACTGGACAAGCTAGATGCAGGAAACATGTTCCCAATGTTGGGCGAGCCCTGAACCAGGGGCCACAGTCTTTCAATAAAGGAGAGGTCATTTAAGACTAAGGTGAGAAAAAAACGTTTTCACCCAGAGAGTTGTGAATTTATGGAATTTATGAATCTATGTTTCTATGTTTCTAATTCCACAGATTCAACACCGTCTGACTCCTCGACGCCGTTCTAAACGCACTTGCTTTTATTCTGATGTTGTGCGCTCTGGTTCAAGACTCACCCATTCGTGGAAACTTCATTTCCACATCGAATTTATCAAGGCCTTTCATTATGCGATATGTTTCAATCTCTCCTCATTCTTCTAAACGTCAGCAAGTACAGACCTAGCGTCGTTAAATGCCCAACACACGATTACCCGATCAACGCCAGTATCTTTCGCGTAAATTTAATTCACCGCGAAATGCGGACGGTGTTTGTAAAGTCATCCATTGCTTCTTGTCCCTGAATGTGCAAACGGCTTTGCTCCCTACCACGTTACTGCCCAGTCGTGTGGCATCCTACCCAAATCGGACCATGTTTATTTGAAACGCTAAACTCTTCCCTCTCTATGGCGACACGGCGCAGTCTCGCGGTTCGGGTGATACAGAAATGTGTTTAATCCGCTCAATCGACGATAAAGTGCAATCATCACGCGATCCTTTCAAACAGCTGCGTGGCTCCGTATGTGACCAGTCTTCTGACTTCTGTCCTCTTTTCTACAGTTAACCTGGTGGCAATTGTGATCCTATCCCGGGGAAAGTCCGGTCTTTCCAGATGTATCACTTACTATCTGGTGGGAATGGCAGGGTCCGATGGCAGGGGTCGTTTTCTCGGATCCGCTGCTGAGATGGACTGCATTGATTTATTTTCCACGTTCATTCCTCCTCCTTATTCCCGTATGCAAGCTCGTCGATTGGCTAGTGTTCGTGAGCACAGTGACCTCTGTCTGGCTGACGGTCGCTTTTACCTTTGATCGGTTTGTGGCCATTTGTTGCGAGAAGATGAAAACAAAGTATTGCACCGAGAGAACGGCGGCTATTATTTTCGGGACGGTGATCCTTCTGGACTATTTAGAATGTATCCCCTGGTGCTTTATATACGAACCGAGAGAAATAATCGATAATGTGCCCTGGGGTTGTGCCACGAAATTTAGTTATGGCACATCATCGTCCTGGGCGGCATTTGAAATGTTTCACAGAATTTTAACCCATTGTGGTCCGTTCTTTCTGATTTTGCTGCTCAACGTTCTGACGGCCAGACCTATTTTAGCGACAAGTAGAGTCCGCAGGGCGCTCCGCAGCAATCGCGAGAACAACAAGGACCCGGAGATGGAGAACCGAAAGAAATCTGTTGTTTTACTCATCAGTATAACTGGCAGTTTCATTTTGTTGTGGGTGACACAGTTGGTGTTTTATATCTAACTACGAATTTTCAAAATTTCCATTTACTCTGTAACAGATCCAAATTATACCACAGAAAAATTATCAGGAATGCTGCAGCTTCTTAGCTCCTGCAGCAACACGTGCATTTACGCCTTGACTCAGAGGAAATTCCGAAAGGAACTGAAAAACGCTGTGATATACCTGCTGAACCGGTTTATGAAAATTATCAAACTTTAGACAGAAATTGTAAAACTAATGAAATCACTTTCCATTCTCACTGATCTACTTCGTCCACTGGAGATAAAGTCGTATCCATATTATCAACACACATCACATGAACCATTTGTTTCCCGTTGACTACGTTAACACTTGTTATTCTAATTTCTGACAACGGGTCTTTGAGTGATGTGTTAACTTTGATTTACATCCCACTGATCCTCAGATTTTTAATGGTGCCTTTCCATCGCCGACCTTGATGTTGTTAATTCCCAGATCTATCAATACTCTCGTCTTTCTACAGTCCCTTACACATAAATAGTTACACAATTAAACACGCACATAATCAAACACACACACAAACACACATGCACACACACACATACACATACATTTATGTATATACATACTCATGTACATACATACACATGTACACACACACACATACACACACACACACACACACACACATATATATGTATATACATACATACGTACATACATACATACACACACACACACAAACACACACACACACACACACACACACACACACACACACACACACACACACACACACACACACACACACACACACACACACACACACACACACACACACACACACACACACACACACACAAAGGGATCGCAGGCGACCGCGGTGGAGCTCTCAAAATCGGTCGCCAGCAAAGGCCGCCAACTCCTCGATGTTAGGCCGCAGTGCGGACGGTGATACGATAAAGAAGAAATCGCCACTCCGTCGAGGTAAGAGATTAGAAAAAGTCCCACCCACTCCACCCCCACATAAAACAAGCTAAATAATTAAAAACACAAACATTTAATGCAAACAATTAAAACACAAAGAAACTGAGGACACACAGACTGTTGGCGAAGCAGCCATTTCTAGCGCCACGAGGTGATCGTGGGTAAGCGTATCAACTTATATCCAACCTACATCTATAAACATGTAATCTCTCTCTAGATAGGCGCTGAGAGAGCGCGATAGAGAGCGAGAGAGCGACGCGAGAGATCGAGAGAGAGCGAGAGAGCAGCGAGCACGCGCGCTGCGAGAGCGAGCGGCGATAGAGCACGCGAGAGAAGGAGCGCGAGCGAGAGAGAGAGAGGGTAAGAGAGAGAGAGAGAGAGAGAGAGAGAGAGAGGGGAGAGAGAGAGCGAGAGCGAGAGCGAGAGAGAGAGAAGAGAGAGAGAGCGAGACGAGAGAGCAGAGAGAGAGAGAGAGAGCGCGAGAGAGAGAGCAGAAGATAGAGAAAGAGAGGAGGAGCGGAGACGAGAGAGGAGAGCGAGAGCGAGAGAGAGCGATAGCGAGCTGTATCGCGATAGCGCGCAATCTAGTAGCTTCAAGCTCTATATCTCTATCGTATATCGATCTCTCTCTATATCTCTATGATCTCTCCTCCTCTCTCTTATCCTCTTCTCTCCTCACTCCTCTCCTTCTCTCTCTCTATATCGATACAATTTGGAATTGGAACAGGGAGAGAGGGGGTGGGTGGGTGGTAGAGAGAGGGAGGGAGGAGTATCCCTCTCTCCCTCTCTCTCTCCCTCCCCCACTCTCTCTCTCTACCTCCCTCCCTTTCTCTCTCTCTACCACCCACCCACCCCCTCTCTCCCTGTTCCAATTCCAAATTGTATCGATCTGTTTCCACGTTTCTTTCAGTCATGCTCAATTTATGTCTGTTCGTGTTCGCGCATTCTCTGCCCTCAATCGTGCATAGGGTGTGATGTCTCTCTTTAATGCTTTGGTACATAGCCACATCGTAAGGAACAAGGAGGCAGGAAGTAGTCTATGGGATCAATATGCGCGAGGATTAGTATGGGCGGTCAAGTAAATGTCCTGAACACCCAGACAAGCGGTGCCCGCTTGTCCTCCAACAACAACGTGCACTTTATAATACTCCAACCGGCCTCACTCTTCCGGAGGAATCTGAATGATTTGGACAGGCGACCGTCTCCAGACCGCGTGTGGAGTTTGTTCTGCGTCTCCGTCCACTACTGGTTCCACTTTATGGTCTGTGAGTAAATGTGATTAATCGTAAATCAGAGCGAACAATTCACAAAACATGAGAAATGTTATTCAGATTAGTACACAAACTTAAAGCACACGGTATTGGGGGTTCAGTATTGATGTGGATAGATAACTGCCTGGCAAACAGGAAGCAAAGAGGAGGAGTAAACCGGTCCTTTTCAGAATGGCAGGCAGTGACTATTGGGGTACCGCAATGCTCAGTGTTGGGACCCCAGCTATTTACAATACATATTAATGATTTAGATGAGGGAATCTCCAAGTTTGCGGACGACACGAAGCTGGGGGGCAGTATTAGCTGTAAGGGGGATGCTAGGAGGCTGCAAGGCGACTTGGATAGGCTGGGTGAGTGGGCAAATGCATAGCAGATGCTGTATAATGTGGATAAATGTGAAATTATCCACTTTGGTGGCAAAAACAGGTAAGCTGACTATTATCTAAATGGTGGCCGATTAGGAAAAGGGGATATGCAACGAGACCTGGGTGTCATGGTACACCAGTCATTGAAAGGAGGCATGCAGGTGCAGCAGGCAGTAAAGAAAACGAATGGTATGTTGGCATTCATAGCAAAATGATTGGAGTATTGGAGCACGGAGGTTATGCTGCAGTTGTGCAGGGTCTTGGTGAGACCACACCTGGAATATTGCGAACAGTTTTGGTCTCCAAATCTGAGGAAGGACATTATTGCCATAGACGGGTGTGCAGAGAAGGTTCACCAGACTGATTCCTGGGATGTCAGGACTTTCTTATGAAGAAAAACTGGATAGACTCGGATTGTGCTCGCTAGAATTTAGGAGATTAGGGATCTTATAGAAACTCACAAAATTCTTAAGGGATTGTACAGGCTAGATGCAGGAAGATTGTTCCCGGTGTTGGGAAAATCCAGGGCAAGGGGTCACAGCTTAAGGATAGATTGGAAATCCTTTAGAACCGAGATGAGAAAAACATTTTTCACGCAGAGAGTGGTGAAACTTTGGAACTCTCTGCCACAGAAGGTTGCTGAGGCCAGTTCATTGGCATATTTAGGAGTGAGTTAGATGTGGCCCTTGTGGCTAGAGTGATCAGGTGGTATGGAGAGAATGCAGGTACGGGATATTGAGTTGGATGACCAACCAGGAACATATTGAATGGCGGTGCAGGGTCGAAGGGCCGAATAGCCTACTCCTGCACCTATTTTCGATGTTTCTATGTTTCTTCAGATTGTAATCCTTGGGAGAAAGTCGTCATTGCTAGGCCGCTACCTCTGCTCAGCATTCAAACATTTGCTGGATATTCTCGGTCCTCTACCTTGAACATTCGATTGTCTGCTTTGCCTTCTCTCCAATAGGGTGCTGAACTGTTCGCAGCACAGTTTTAAAAACATCCCCAATTCTTGACATGTATTTCCCTTCAAAAATAAACCGACCCCAATTAACGTGAGCGAATGCCTGTCTCAAACCTTCAGAGTTTGACTTGCCCAATTTATTGATTTAACTAATGGGCCGGCAATGTTAAACTATGTTAAACCTGATAAAACACTTGTCGCTGTTCCAAAAAATGCTCATCCACGAACACTTCATCCAGCTTATCCTCTGAATTTACCAAGACTAGATCAAGCTTTTCCCTCTCCCGTGTGGAGCCCTCTACATATTGCCAGAGGAAAGGCCCCCGAACACGTTTGACAAATTCCACCCCTTCTAAACATTCCGCACTCTGACATTGCCAGTCAATATTGGGAAAGTTAATATTCCCAAATACAACAACCTCATTAGACCTGCAGCTATATGTAATCTCCAAGCACGTTTGCATTTCTAATTCCCGTTGACTATTGGCGCCCCTGGAGTACATCCTCATCAAGGTAATCGTCACTTTCGTCTTCCTCAGCTCCACCCATGCTGCCTCCCTTGACGGACACATCGTAATGTCATATCCTGACCCCTGCCATGATATCTTCCTTAACCAATAACGCAACACCCCCTCGTCTTTGCCCCTCACCTGTGTTTCTCCTGAAGCAACTGGACTCTGGAACATTGAGCTGCCAGTCTTGCTGCTCTCTTAACCAGGTTTCCGGTATAGCCATAACGCGCCAATCGCACATACCCATGCCCTCTGGTCATCTGTCCTACCCGTCCGACCTCTTGCATTAAAATAAGTGCAATTTAAAACAACGTTCCTTGTTCTCTGCCTGACTGTTTCCTGCCTTTTCTATCCTCTTTATTTTCGGTCATCACAACACATGCCAGCTTCTAACCTCTCAGCTTCCCCAGTCCTGCATAAAATATACTGTGTAAGATTCCTATATAACCTGACTATAGCTAAGCAACTGGTTCAGTTATGCCAGGATGGCGAGGGAACGTATATTGTTATATTGATCCACATTCCACTGCAGATGAAGAATCCGAATGTTGTCCAAGCCAGTGCATAATTGTAAACATGAGCCTGGAACCGAGTTTGATTTGAACACATATTTATAGAGCACTAAATCTTATTAGCGTTGATGACAACAGGTTATCAGTGCCTCCTAGCTGCTCGAACTGGCAGTGCCGGGAAAGAGTGTTAGTAAACGTGTTATATTGGGGTGGAGTTAGTGATGCTGGCTTATTTGTTATTGGTGCACATGCATCATCAACCTACATCCTTCCCACTTAGGATCAAGTGTGGAAAGGGCACCCATGCCATGGAGTTAAACGTACTCGCCATATCTGTCTGGTGGTCTGCTGTGGACCCAACCCTCCCCTCCCTCTCCTGAAAGATGAGACGGAGAGCCTGGTGGCGAGAATGACGCGGGAGGGGCTTGTGGGGACCGAAAAGGGAAACATGCGGTAGGTGAGTCCCCGTGGTAGTGGAGATCGAGGGACGAGGAGGGGTGTAAGGCATGCGGGGACGGGTGGGAGACATCGCAGAAGGCAGCTGGAACTGGAGCGACGGAGCATAGGGACCAGCAGGCGGTGGTCGGAGCTCTCTCTCGGGTGTTGTCTACTTCTCCGGTAAACACAGTCCACCAGGTAGGATCGTGGCTCGTCAGTCGGGCTGACAACAGTGCCCAGACGGGAATGCCTATTTGAAGATCGTCGAGGCTTGAGTGGTCTCGAATTTGCCACCCCATCCGGCAGATATAAGTTTCTGAGAATGCCATTCGCAATCAACTCCGCCAGTGAAGTCATCCAGAGAACTATGGAGCAATTATTCGAGGACCTACCTTGTGCTATCATTGTCGACGACATCCTCGTGTATGACTAAGACGCAGCGGAACACGATCACAATCTCAGGCTCATCTTGGAGCGCGCTCGCAAGATCAACCTCAAGCGCAATCCTGACAAGTGTTTGTTCCGGGTTCCAGTGGTCTCCTACGTCGGTCATATCTTTACTCCTGATGGCCTTAAACCCGATCCGAAGAAAGCTGCTGCCATCACAGAAATGCCTGCCCCTACAGACGGGAAAGGCCTGCAACGTTTTATGGGCATGGTAAACTATCTCGGAAAGTTCATACCGAACCTCAGTGAATAAAGCTCTACACTGCGGCAGCTGACAAAAAACGATTCTGCATGGTCATGGTTACCGCAACATCAGGCCGCCTTTGATGTTTTAAAATCCAAACTGACCAGTGCCCCGACCCTGGCTTTTTTCGACCTGAAACGTCCGGTGACGATCACCTGTGATGCCTCGATATTTGGGCTCGGCGCAGCCTGCCTGCGACTATCTGCTGATGGCACCCTACTACCTGTCGCGTATGCCTCTCGCACCATGACCGACATGGAGCTGCACTACGCGCAAATCGAAAAGGAACTGATGGCTGTCGTTTTTGACTGCACCAAATACCACGACTTCGTCATTGGCAACACATTCACGGTCGAGACGGACCACCAACCGCTGGTGACAATCGTGAACAAGCCCATCCATGCCGCGCCAGCTTCTTGTAGCGCATGATGCTGCAGCTGCAGCGGTACGACTTCACCATTACCCACAAAGAGGGTATGGACATGCATGTCGCGGATACTCTCTCTCGTGCGCCTCGGGCATCTTGCGAACAACACCCCCATTAACAGGAAATGTTCACGGTCCTCGGTGACGACCTCGTCTCCAGCAAGCAACTGCGCACCCAGGACGTGCACACCGCCACTGACGATATGCTTCAAACCCTCTCCTCCATCATGAAAACAGGCTGGCCAGACAAACGATCCGACACGCCCACAGAGGTACAGCCGTACTTCCTGGTACGTGATGAACTGGTGGTTCAGGATGGTGTTGTGGTTAATGGTCACAAGGTGGTCACAGCGGTCACCCAGGAGCCGACTCCACATTGGCACGCGCCCGTGGTCTGTTCTACTGGCCGGGGATGGCCAAGTACATCCGGGACCGTATAGCCTTCTGCCCCACTTGCAACAACCGTGCGCCTCATCAGCAGCGGCAGTCCCTTCTGCAACAACCTCCACCAGCATTGCTCTGGACGTTGCTGGCGGCAGACATTTTCGAAAGGTGCGGAAAGCACTACCTCGTTCTGGCCTGCGACTGGAGGCGTGCGTTCGAATCCCACTTCTGACACCATGTAAACATGAGCCTGGAACCGTGTTTGATTTAAACACATCTTTAATGAGCACTAAAACTTAACAGCGTTGATGACAACAGGTTATCAGTGCATCCTAGCTGCTCGAACTGGCAGTGCCGGGAACGAATGTTAGTATAAGTGTTATAGTGGGGTGGAGTTAGTGATGCTGGCTTATGTGTGATTGGTTCACATGCATCATCAATCTACAATAATATTGCAAAATATAAACTGAGTCTAGGTTAAAGGTACAAAATGCTCATGTCCATTGTGATATTAATAAACAATCATTATCAGATCCTTCTCTCGGGAGTGGTACAAAAGTAGCTGGATTTACACAGGCGATTGCTTGTAAGTATAGTTAGGATGTGATAAAGGGATGACTTAATATCTTGTTTATTCTAGCGGCTGTGAAATGCTGTGTGGCTGCAAAGTTCAATCATAACATCAAGGCATGACTTAATATTTTGTTAATTCTAGCGGCTGTGAAATGATATGTGACTGCAGAGTTCAATCATAACATCAAGGCATAAGGAACAGCCACTACACCCGGGTGATCATGAACCATATAACCCTATAACCATATAACAATTACAGCACGGAAACAGGCCATCGTGACCCTTCTAGTCCGTGCCGAACACGTATTCTCCCCTAGTCCCATATACCTCCGCACATACCATAACCCTCCATTCCTTTCCCGTCCATATAACTATCTAATTCATTTTTAAATGATAAAAACGAACCTGCCTCCACCGCCTTCACTGGAAGCTCATTCCACACAGCCACCACTCTCTGAGTAAAGAAGTTCCCCCTCATGTTACCCCTAAACCTCTGTCCCTTAATTCTCAAGTCAAATCCCCTTGTTTGAACCTTCCCTACTCTCAGTGGGAAAAGCTTATCCACGTCAACTCTGTCTATCCCTCTCATCATTAATGACCTCTATCAAGTCCCCCCTTAACCTTCTGCGCTCCAAAGAATAAAGCCCTAACTTGTTCAACTTTCTCTGTAACTTAGATGCTGAAACCCAGGCAACATTCTAGTAAATCTCCTCTGTACTCTCTATTTTGTTGACATCCTTCCTATAATTAGGCGATCAAAATTGTACACCATACTCAAGAATTGGCCTCACCAATGCCTTCTACCATTTTAACATTACATCCCAACTTCTATACTCAATGCTCTGATTTATAAAAGCCAGCACATCTACAGCTTTCTTTACCACCCTATCTACATGAGATTCCACTTACAGGGAACTGTGCACAGTTATTCCAAGATCCCTCTGTTCACATGCATTCTTCAATTCCCTACCATTTACCATGTACGTCCTATTTTGATTTGTCCTGCCAAGATGTAGCACCTCACACTTATCAGCATTAAACTCCATCTGCCATCTTCCAACCGGCATAAATCTCTCTGTAGACTTTGAAAATCTACTTCATTATCCACAACCCCACCTCTCTTAGTATCATCTGCATACTTACTAATCCAATTTACCACACCATCATCCAGATCATTGATGTACATGACAAACAACATTGGACCCAACACAGATCCCTGTGGCACCCCACTACTCACTGGCCTCCAACCTGACAAACAACCATCCACCATTACTCTCTGGCATATCCCATTCTGCCACTGTTGAATCCATCTTGCTACTCCACCATTAATACCCAACAATTGAACCTTCTTAACCAACCTTCCGTGAGGAACCTTGTCAAAGGCCTTACTGAAGTCCATATATACAACATCCACGGCTTTAACCTCGTCAATTTCCCGAGTAACCTCTACAAAAAATTCAAGAAGATTATTCAAACATGACCTTCCAGGCACAAATCCATGTTGACTGTTCCTAATCAGGCCCTGTTTATCCAGATGCTAATATATATTATTTCTAGGTATCCTTTCCATGAATTTGCCCACCACTGACGTCAAACTAACAGTTCTATAATTGCTAGCTTTACTCTTAGACCCCTTCTTAAACAATGGAACAACATGCGCAGTACGCCAATCCTCCGGCACTATTGCCGTTTCTAATGACATTTGAAATATTTCTGTCATAGCCCCTGCTATTTCTACACTAACTTCCCTCAATGTCCGAGGGAATATCCTGTCCGGACCTGGAGACTTATCCACTTTTATATTTCTCAAAAGTGTCAGTACTTCCTCTTCTTTGAATCTCATAGTTTCCATAGCTACTCTACTTGTTTCCCTCACCTCACATAATTCAATATCCTTTTCCTTGGTGAATACCGAAGAAAATAAATGGTTCAATATCTCCCCCATCTCTTTTGGCTCTGCAGATAGCTGTCCACTCTGATTCTCTAATGGACCAATTTTATCCCTCGTTATCCTTTTGCTATCAATATAGCTGTAGAAACCCTTTGGATTTACTTTCACCTTACCTGCCAAAGCAACCTCATATCTTCTTTTAGCTTTTCTAATTTATTTTTTAAGACTCTTTTTACATTCTTTATACTCCTCAAGCACCTCATTTACTCCATTCTGCCTATAATTATTGTAGACATCTCTCTTTTTCCGAACTAAGTGTCCAATTTCCCTTGAAAACCATGGCTCTTTCCATTTTTTACTATTTCCTTTCAACCGAACAGGGACATAAAGATTCTGTACTCTTAAAATGTCACCTTTAAATGTCCTCCATTTCTCTTCCACATCTTTCCCATAAAACAAACTGTCCCAATTTACTCCTTTTAAATCCTTTCGCATCTCCTCAAAGTTAGCCTTCTCCAATCAAAAATCTCAACCCTAGGTCAAGTTCTCACCCTCTCCATAATTATATTGAACGATGGGGATTGATTTTTCTATCGTCGTTGCCGTTGCTGCTGCAACGCGCAAGCAGGCCGGCATGCCATTTACTGCATTTGGTAAAACCACTGATTAATAGGCTTCCGATCCCCCCCCCCCCCCCCTCCATGTTCTTGACCCAGAACCCCGGTTGCAAATCCCTTTGATTGATTTGCATAGTATTGAAAGGGCGTTTTAGAATTTGGCAATACCAGCGCCGGAGCTGCAATTATTGCGTTATTCAGATCTCTAAACGCCTGGTCTCTTTCTGCAGTCGAATTGACTCGGGGGGGGGGTGGGGGGGGGGGGGGGGGGTGGTAAGACCGCAGTGTGGCTGAACGTAAAGCTGCATCTTCTTCCCTGTAGTCATGGATCCATTGTCTGCAGTAACCCACCATGCCTAAGAAGTTCTCAAATGCTTTTACCCCTCCTTTTCCAAGTCTACTTTTGCATGACTGCGGCTGGAATGCCAGATACTGTACTCTAGGCTGATGGAACTGCAGCTTTCCAGGGATAGAAACATAGAAAATAGGTGCAGGAGTAGGCCATTCGGCCCTTCGACCCTGCACCGCCATTCGATATGATCATGGCTGATCATCCAACTCAGTATCCCGTACCTGCCTTCTCTCCATACCCCCTGATCCCTTTAGCCACAAGGGCCACATCCAACTCCCTCTTAAATATAGCCAATGAACTGGCCTCATCTACATTCTGTGGCAGAGACTTCCAGAGATTCACCACTCTCTGTGTGAAAAATGTTTTCCTCATCTCGGTCCCAAAGGATTTCCCCCTTATCCTTAAACTGTGACCCCTTGTTCTGGTCTTCCCCAACATCTGGAACAATCATCCTACATCTAGCCTGTCCAACACCTTAAGAATGTTGTAAGTTTCTATAAGAGCCCCCCTCAATCTTCTAAATTATACCGATGTATGCCCAAGAGCGAATATTCTATGTCATCCTTTTAAAGTCGCTTTCTGTTCAGATGCTGAATTCACTCGCCCCACATGATTATTTAGTTTTGCCCTTATTTCAGAGGGTGCTTGGACCAGAGCCATTGTAACCTTGGCAAATCCTCAGTAGGTGTCTGATGCTTTTCAAAAATAGTGTCCCATTCCTTTCTGATCCATGTGATCTTTCCTTCAGTGTCAATAAAGAAGTCAATCTGGACCTCTCATTGTACCATTGGCAACATTAAAATATGAATTCGCCGTTTGTCCTTCAGCCTTGTTATCATCTCTCCTAGTTCCTTCGCTGCTGCTGGAGGTCTAGTAGCTATGGACAAGCGTGACTCGGAAACGTCTTCTTTCTCAAATCGATCTTTTTGGTTTTGAGAGAGGTGAACCATTATTCCTAATCCCGGGACCCCAAATAATTGTTCGACTCAATTCAACCAGGGGGAGTCTTTATCCTGGTATTATGGGCGTATGGAAATCCTTGTCGAGTAATAGGGTATAGATTACAAATTTATGGGAGTGGAGCCACAAACATCTATTTTTTTACCCTTTGTTCTTTGCAAATTCGTTAGCAATCTATGAAAATTAACTGTTCAATCTTTATTTTCTCTCAACTTTCAATAGAGGAGAGATGATAAAATGTAGGTTTTTTGTTTTATGTTTCAAACGTGTTTTCTTCATATTTCTTATCTTTCGAATTGAGTTCAAAACGAGACGGATGTCACACTGACCATGTATTAGATAAGATTGGATAAGCCAATATATTAAACATATATATTCATTTGGGAAATTGATATTAGTATTTATACAAGAATTTGAAATTATTAATATTGGGGAGATGGATTGGAACTATTTAAAATAATTTAATTGCTATTGCATTGCTTGCTGGAACACAAGACCAGATTTTATGGCACTGCATTTTTTTTTTCAGGCAAGTTGAAAAAGTTCAGATAAGAGAGGCCCATAAGGGGAACTAACATATAACGCCACGAGCTGGCACGTAAAAACAATATGATCGGACTGGACGTTTTGGAACATTACCTAAGGCCTCTGATATTCTGCGTATGTGACTATTTTTGTATAAAACACCCCATGATTCTTTGTTAATTAGAGTGGTAATTTGGGGGAACCAGAAGTGTCACTGGATACTTCTGAATAGAATCAGAATCAGAATCAGAATACCGTTTATTGTAATCTGAACCTATGTTCAACCGAAATTACGTTTCTGCAGTCATCCCGATGTTAAAGCCACTGGCGGGCGATGTAAAGTCCTGCTCCGGTTATTGATGTTGCAGCTCCCGGCGGGCGATGGTAGTTCCCGCGGCCGTTAAAGGCGCGCCGGGCGAATTAAGGCCCCGCACCGGGACGTCCCCAACCCCGCGACTCGGGCGGGAGAAGTTGCCGTTGCGGGAGCTCCGAAAAGGAGTCTCCCACCAGGACCCACGTGCTCCCGATGTAACCGTCCACAGCCGGGCGCCATCACCGATCCGAAGTCGCCCAGCTCCGTTGTGAGTCCGCAGGCTCTGCGACTGGAGCCCCAGGTCGATTCCGGTTGGAAGCCGCTCCACGGTGATAGATAAATGCCATCAACCATTAATCCGCCCACCTGGCCAATCGATCTAGATCCTGTTGCAATCTTTCTCAACTGTCTTCACTATCTGAAAAACCACAAACTAATATTTCATCAGCAAACTTCCAAATCTTGCCCTCAATGTTCTCATCCAAACGTAGTAGTCATTCATTGATGCAGATGACAGACAGTAACGGGCCCAGCACCGAACCCCGAGGCACACCACTAGCCACAGGCCTCCAGTCTGCGAAGCAACCTCCCACCACCATCTGCTTCCTTCCATGGAGCAAATTTGCTATCCATTCAGCTATCCCTCTTTCGATCCAATGCCTCCTTGGATCCTAACTTCCAGAGCAGCTTACCATGCGGAACATTGTGGAATGCCTTACTGCAATCCGTGTACACAAAATCTGCAGCTCTGCTCTCATTAACCTTTTTCGTCATGCCTTCAAAAATATCAATCAGATTTGTGAGACACGACCTCCCACGTACAAAACCATGCTGACCTATCTCTCAGAATATTCTTAGTTAACGAAAAGAAGGAAGTTAATTAGAATCACAACATTAATGGGCCACAGACACATAGCAATGGTACATTATTTAGTACAAGCTAAATGCAATAATGTGCGAATAATAATAAGTTAAATAACTCAAATGAACAAGATGGGTTGTCAAGACGGCACTCTGCCGGATAAGACGACTGTTCACTTGCCTGCTAACAGCTGTGAGGAAATCAACCTTGAAACTGTAAGGTACACAAACATGCTGGAGAAACTCAGCGGGTGCAGCAGAATCTATGGAGCAACCCTGAAACTGGAAGAATGCATTTTCAAATGTCTTGCCTGATGCGTCAGTGGACAACAGGGAGTGACTGACGTTAGACTGATTCTTACTGATGCTGGTTCCCTTGCCAAGTACAGATGGAGTCAATGGAAGGGAGGTTCATTTGCATAATGCCCTGGGGTACGTCTACAACTTTATGCAATTCCATGGAGTCTTGGATGGAGATGTTCACACACCATGCTGTAATGCCACCGGATACAATGCTTTGGTTCCTGAAGTCAATCACAATATCCTTTGTCTTGGTACAATCGAAGGAGAGGTTGTTGTTTTGACACCAGGTTACGAGCTTCTCAGGCTCCTTCCTGTATCACGTCTCATCTTTATCTAATGTCCGGCCGATCACGGTGTTGTTCCCGCGAGTGAGATTGGTATCGAAAACAGGACAACGAATTTCTAAGTTGCAACAAAATAACCAGCCTGTAAACACGATACAAATTAATTAAATAACTAGACCAAGTGGGACCCAACATGTCACACGGGTGGCCTGGTCCCCGACGCAATATTCCACTACTCACCCATAGCCCCACGGGAGGCCTGGTCACCCATCGCAACCCGTTCCCCCAACGCAATATTTCAACACTCACACGGTCCCCCAACGCAACCCGTTTCCACAACTCACCCGTTTCCCCAATGCAACCCGTCCCCCCACGCAATATATTCCACCACTCACCCATTGCCCCGAAATGCGCAGGCGCGGCTCATTTCCACTCCCTCATTAAACTTGAAACAGATTTCTTGCTGCCATTAATATATTCAAAAATGCATGCTAAACTTTGTTTTTAAATCCTTGTTGCCAGGAGTATACTTGCGGCCAGGAATATAAAACATGGATTGTAACATTGTAGCTTGCAATTCCACTTGCTACTGCTTGCAGGTCTGTGTCCCTGGATTGCAACTTTGTAGCGGGTGGGTTCCAAGTCATAGCTGCAGAGGGAAGTATTTTTCCCAAATTTGGATTTTTATAGATTGAAAATGTGAATAAGTTGTGAAATATATCATCAATATGAACGAAACTTGGCACAAACCACGACAGGACAATTAAGAGTAAGGTGGTGCAAAAAACCCCGAAACAATTAGCGCTGTCGTGTACCGCTTTGGCGTAGTTCCGGATTCACATTTACAAACAGACATGCACGCATAGAAACAAACAAGATGAGAGTTGTAGTAATATATTGGACCAAGTTGCGTCTGCTCGCCCAATTCATCCGTACCCTACCCGTAGCCTCACGGGAGGCGTGGAGCTCCAACTCAAGCCGTTCCTGAACGTAAGATTCCAGCACTCCGCTGCCTCCCTCGGCAGTGGTCTTAAAAACAAATCAAATTGCACTTCCCCTGCGTGTTGCAAAATTCCAAATGTACTTCCCCTGCGCGTTGCAAAATTCCAAATGTACTTTCCCTGCGCGTTGCCATAGCAAATCGTCCTCCCCCTCCTGTGTCGTCACTGCGAGCCGAGCCAATGTGGCGTCATCAGTTGAAGCTGGTCGTTTTGAAATTGAAGGTATTTAGATTTTTTTTAATTTAATCCGTAATAAGTCGTGAAATAATGCAACAAATGTTCAGTGAAAATGATCTCTGCCTAGAGGGGAAAATCAGAATCAGAGTATGATAAAATCTTGTGAACGTTGGCATTTTCAAAGCTTTTACCGCGAATAACGTGAAATATAGGATGAAATATTCAGTGAAGATGATCACTGCATGGCGAGCCATTGTTACGACATCAGTGAAAACTGGTCGTTTTTAATTCAAAGACTTTTGATGTTTTTAAACTACTTACTGAGTATTTCTCGGTAATGCGAGGGACTCAAATAGAGAAAGATAGTAGACAGAATGGGAGGCAGGAAGCAGAAAAGGGAAGCACTCAGGCACAAGAGGAGAAAGGAAAAAAATGAAATAAACAGAGAATAAGAGGCGGGGGGTTTCTTAAATGTGCATATTTTAATGCTAGGAGCATTGTAAGAAAGGTGGATGAGCTTAGAGTCTGGATAGACACCTGGAAGTATGATGTTGTGGCGATCAGTGAAACATGGTTGCAGAAGGGCTCTGATTGGAAACTAAATATTCCAGGATTTCGTTGCTTCAGGTGTGATAGAATTGGAGGGACAAGAGGTGGAGGTGTTGCATTACTAGTCAGGGAATATATTACAGCAGTGCTTTGGCAGGATAGATTGGAGGGCTCATCTAGGGAGGCTATTTGGGTGGAACTGAGAAACATAGAAACATAGACATAGAAACATAGAAAGTAGGTGCGAGAGTAGACCACCAGGTCCGTCGAGCCCGCACCGCCATTCGCTCATGGCTGAACACTAAACAGACACACTTACCCACAAACAGTAGACACAAGACACAGAACACAAGACACTACCCTCCCCTTTATACCGCTATCACCCCTCTCCACCCCAAGAACCGCGTGATCTCCTGGGGGAGGCAAAAAAACGGATAAAAACCCAGGTCCAATTCGGGAAAAAAAATCCGGGAAATTCCTCTCCGACCCCAATCCAGGCGATCGACACTTGTCCAGGAGATCACTCAGGTCTTACTATACTAACCATACCTAGGTCCATATCCCTGCCCTCTCCCCGTAGCCCCTTATCCCATTGGCAGCAAAAAAAACATCTATTTTAGACTTAAATATATTTAACGTTTCTGCTTCCACTGCTCCCTGGGGCAGTGAATTCCATAAATTAACCACCCTCTGGGTGAAGAAGTTCTTCCTCATCTCAGTTTTAAAAGAGCCCCCCCTTATTCTGCAACTATGTCCCCTAGTTCTAGTTTCCCCGATCATTGGGAACATCCTCGGTGCATCCACCCGATCAAGGCCCCTCACGATCTTATATGTTTCAATGAGATCGCCTCTCATTCTTCTAAACTCCAAAGAGTAGAGTTCCAGCCTACTTAACCTTTCCTCATATGGCAATCCCCTCATTGCAGGAATTAATCTTGTAAACCTTCGCTGCACTGCCTCCAGGGCTAGTACATCCTTTCTTAAGTATGGACCACAGAACTGTACACAGTATTCCAAATGTGGTCTCACTAATACTGTGTACAGCTGCAGCAAGACCTCCGTGTTTTTATACTCAATCCCCCTAGCAATAAAGGCCAAAACTCCATTGGCCTTCCTGATTGCTTGCTGCACCTGCATACTAACTTTTAGTGATTCATGTACTAATACCCCTAGATCCCTTTGCGTTGCATTACAACGCAGCTCCTCCTCATTTAGAAAATAACTTGCCCTATCATTTTTTTTCCCAAAGTGAATGACTTCACATTTATTAGTATTAAATTTCATCTGCCAAGTTGTTGCCCACTCACCTAGCTTATCTATATCCTTTTGCAGACTCTTCCTATCCTCCTCATCCCCTACTTTTCCTCCCATTTTTGTATCGTCCGCAAATTTTGATATATTACACTTGGTTCCCTCCTCCAAATCATTTATATAAATTGTGAACAACTGGGGTCCCAGCACCGACCCTTGCGGAACCCCGCTAGTTACCGGTTGCCATCCCGAGTATGAACCATTTATCCCCACTCTCTGCTTCCTATTTGTTAGCCAATCCTCTACCCATGCTAATATATTACCCCCAATCCCATAATTTTTTATTTTTAGCAATAGTCTCTTATGTGGCACCTTGTCAAAAGCCTTTTGGAAGTCCAAGTATACCACATCCACCGGTTCCCCTTTATCCACCCGGGTTGTTACTTCCTCAAAGAATTCGAGCAGATTCGTTAAACAGGACTTCCCCTTCAAAAAACCATGCTGGTTCTGTCCGATGAAGTCATGTTTATCCAAGTGCCCCGTTAGTGTTTCTTTAATAATTGTCTCTAACATTTTACCCACCACCGATGTTAGACTAACCGGTCTATAGTTACCCGCCTTCTGTTTACTTCCTTTTTTAAATATAGGTGTTACATTGGCCATTTTCCAATCCACTGGGACCGTTCCTGCCTCCAGGGAGTTTTGGAAAATTATCACCAATGCATCCACAATCCCCACCGCTATCTCCCTCAAGACCCTTGGATGTAATCCATCAGGCCCAGGGGATTTATCCTCCTTCAGTCTCATTAATTTCCCTAATACCACCTCCTTGGTGATCTTAATAGTATTTAGCTCCTCCATTCCTACCGCCCCCTGTTTATCCAGCGTTGGAATATTTTTTGTGTCTTCTATGGTGAAGACTGATACAAAATACTCGTTTAATGCCTTTGCCATTTCCATGTTCCCCACCAACAACTCTCCAGTCTCACCCTCCAATGGACCAACGTTCACCTTAGCCACCCTTTTTCTTTTTATATAGCTATAAAAACTCTTACTATTAGTTTTTATGTTGTTCGCTAAATTCCTTTCATAGTCTATTTTCCCCGTCTTAATTAATCTCTTAGATATTTTTTGCTGACCTTTAAATGCTTCCCAATCCTCTACCCTCCCACTATCTCTGGCTACCTTAAATGCCCTTGCCTTCAGCCGAATACTATCCTTTATAGTTTTACTGAGCCATGGCTGACTGTTCTTACCCTTACCCCTTTTTTTCTTCATAGGAATAACATTTTCTTGAAGGTTATACAGTAGATCCTTAAACGTACACCACTGCTCATGTACCGTCTTATTCTTGAGTCTGCTATCCCAGTCAACTTTGATCAGCTCAGTCCTCATACCTTCATAATCCCCCTTATTTAGACTAAGCACACTAGCCTGAGTTTCAACCTGCTCCCCTTCTATTTGAATATGGAATTCGACCATATTGTGGTCACTTGTTCCCAACGAGTCCCTAACTATGACATTTTTAATTAATCCTGCTTCATTACACAGGACCAGATCCAAGATTGCCTCCCCCCTTGTCGGTTCTGTGACATACTGTTCTAGGAACCCGTCTCTAATACATTCTATAAACTCTTCCTCTAATCTACCCTGCCCAGTTTGGTTTGCCCATTTAATATGAAAATTGAAGTCCCCCATGATTACAGCAGTTCCCTTTTTACATGCGTCAACTATTTGCAGATTTATGTTCTGACTAACAGCGTCACAGCTATTTGGAGGTCTATAAATTACACCCACTAGTGTTTTTTTCCCCTTGTTATTCTCTATCTGTACCCAAGCTGTTTCACTATCCTGATCCTTCAACGCAATATCCTTCCTCTCTATTGCCGTTATTCCCTCCCTTATTAAAAGGGCCACCCCTCCTCCCTTTCTTTCCTGTCTATCTTTTCTAATTGTCGAGTACCCCTCTATATTTAACTCCCAGTCCTGATCCCCTTGCAGCCATGTCTCCGTAATGGCCACGATATCATAACTATATATACTTAATTGCACCGTTAATTCATTTATCTTATTTCGAATACTCCGTGCATTTAGATAAAGCACTTTCAGATGATTTTTACTACCCTTCCTTTCCGTTTTTGCCCCTTTTACATCTAGAGCTTTATCTTCACACATTCTGGATCCTCGTGTCACATTTTGATTTTCCGCTTCCCCACTGATACCCTGCTCTATTTCCTCTACCCCTGCCGTTATTACCCCCCTTGATACCTCCCCCCCCGCTACTTAGTTTAAAGACCTCTCTACTGCCCTAGTTATATGATTTGCCAGGACCCCAGTCCCAGCACCGTTCAGGTGAAGTCCGTCCTTACAGAACAGATCCCCCCTGTCCCAGTACTGGTGCCAGTGGCCCAAGAAACCAACCCCATTTTTCCCACACCAGTCTTTGAGCCACGCATTCAGCTTTTTAATTTTACGTACCCTCGCCGATTTGGCCCGTGGCTCAGGTAGCAATCCGGAGATCAGTACCCTCGAGGTTCTGCTTTTTAATTTATTCCATAACTGCTCAAACTCCTTCAGCAGATCCTCCTTCCTCGTCCTTCCTATGTCATTGGTCCCCACATGGACCACGACCACTGGATCCTCCCCCTCCCTCTGCAAATTTCTCTCCAGCATCGCAGAGATATCCTTAACCCTAGCACCGGGTAGGCAACACAGCCTTCGGGACATGTTCTGCTGGCCGCAGAGAACCTTATCTACCCCCCGAATAATACTATCCCCTATCACAACGGCATTTCTTCTAACTCCCCCCTCTTGAATGGCCCCCTGATCCACGGTGCTGCAGCCAGGTTGCTCATCCCTCCCACAGCCCCTGATCCCGACCTCACATTGAGTAAGAGCCTCGGTCATGCTCGTCAGGGACAAGGGCTGTGGCTCCTGCCGCATCTCCTCCTGGTCCCCCCTACCTGCCTCGCTTATGGCCACACCTTTCTTTCCTTGCTCACTAACTACTGGATTAGTTAAACTGGTCGGTGTGACCATCCCCTGGCACAAAACATCCAGGTAATACTCCCCCTCCCTGATGTACCGCAGCGTATGAAGTTGGGTCTCCAGCTCATCAATGCGGAGCTCGAGTTCCGCTAGCCTCAAACACTTACTGCAGCTGTAGGGATCATCTACATCAATGGTGTCGACAAATTCCCACATCTCACAGTATTGGCACATCTCCTGGCCGCCCATCTTATATAAGTAATTAACTGGTCCTATTTAAGAATCCCCTACCCGGATTACTGTATTGATACACCCCTTATTTATATAATCCTACCTCCTATAAATGGGAAAGTACTCACCCCAGCCGTAAATTACCTACTGGTTTGGCTGTCTAGTGGTAATTCCGTCCGCTCTTCCTGTCTGGTCCACTGCTCCCTTGCAGTGCGTGGCAAACCTCTTAGCCTCTGTTAGCCTCTCGAGCCGCGGCTCCGTCCGTCCTCCCTCGGCGACAGCCCGAGCCGCACCTGTGGCACCGAGAAGTGGGAAAGGGGTAGTAACACTTATAGGGGTGTATTATAGACCGCCAAATGGGGATCGAGAATTGGAAGAGCAAATATGTAAGGAGATAGCAGATATTAGTAGTAAGCACAAAGTAGTGATTGTGGGAGATTTCAACTTTCCAAACATAGACTGGGAAACACATTCGGTAAATGGGCTGGATGGTTTGGAGTTTGTAAAATGTGTGCAGGATAGTTTTTTGCAGCAATACATAGAGGTACCTACTAGAGGAGGGGCAGTGTTGGACCTCCTGTTAGGAAATGAGACGGGACAGGTGGCGGGGGTATGCGTTGGGGAGCACTTCGGGTCCAGTGAACACAATACCATTAGTTTCAATATAATTATGGAGAGGGTCAGAATTGGACCTAGGGTTGAGATTTTTGATTGGAGAAAGGCTAACTTTGATGAGATGCGAAATGATTTAAAAGGAGTGAACTGGGACATTTTGTTTTATGGGAAGGATGTAGAAGAGAAATGGGGGACATTTAAAGGGGAAATTTTAAGAGTACAGAATCTTTATGTTCCTGTTCGGTTGAAAGGAAACAGTAAAAAGTGGAACGAGCCCTGGTTTTCAAGGGAAATTGGACATCTTGTTCAGCAAAAAGAGGGAGATCTACAATAATTATAGGCAGTATGAAGTAAATGAGGTGCTTCAGGAGTATAAGGAATGTAAAAAGAATCTTAAAAAAGAAATTAGAAAAGCTAAAATAAGACATGAGGTTACTTTGGCAAGTAAGGTGAAAGTATATCCAAATGGTTTCTACAGCTATATTAATAGCAAATGGATAACGAGGGATAAAATTGGTCCATTGGAGAGACATAGTGGACAGCTATCTGCAGAGCCAAAAGAGATGGGGGAGATATTGAACAATGTATTTTCTTCGGTATTCACCAAGGAGAAGAATATTGAATTATGTGCGGTAAGGGAAACTAGTAGAGTAGCTATGAGTTTCAAAGTAAAAGAAGTACTGACACTTTTGAAAAATATAAAAGTGGATAAGTCTCCAGGTCCTGACAGGATATTCTCTAGGACATTGAGGGAAGTTAGTGTAGAAATAGCCGGGGCTATGACATAAATATTTCAAATGTCATTAGAAACGGGAATAGTCCCCGAGGATTGGCGTACTGCGCATGTTGTTCCATTGTTTAAAAAGGGCTCTAAGAGTAAACCTAGCGATTATAGGCCTGTTAGTTTGACTTCAGTGGTGGGCAAATTAATGGAAAAGATACTTAGAGATAATATATATAAGCATCTGGATAAACAGGGTCTGATTAGGAACAGTCAGCATGGATTTGTACCTGGAAGGTCATGTTTGACTAATCTTCTTGATTTTTTTGAAAAGGTTACTAGGGAAATTGACGAGTGTAAAGCAGTGGATGTTGTCTATATGGACTTTAGTAAGGCCTTTGACAATGTTCCTCATGGAAGGTTGGTTAAGAAGGTTCAACCGTTGGGTATAAATGCAGGAGTAGCAAGATGGATTCAACAGTGGCTGAATGGGAGAAGCCAGAGGGTAATGGTGGATGGTTGTTTGCCGGGTTGGAGGCAGGTGACTAGTGGGGTGCCTCAGGGATCGGTGTTTGGTCCTTTGTTGTTTGTCATGTACATCAATGATCTGTATGAAGGTGTGGTAAATTGGATTAGTAAATATGCAGATGATACCAAGATAGGGGGTGTTGTGGATTATGAAGAGGATTTCCAAAGTCTACAGAGTGATTTAGGCCATTTGGAAGAATGGGCTGAAAGATGGCAGATGGAGTTTAATGCTGATAAATGTGAGGTGCTACACCTTGGCAGGACAAATCAAAATAGGACGTGCATGGTAAATGGTAGGGAATTGAAGAATACAGTTGAACAGAGGTATCTGGGAATAACCGTGCATTGTTCCTTGAAGGTGGAATCTCATATAAATAGGGTGGTAAATAAAGCTTTTGGTATGCTAACCTTTATAAATCAGAGCATTGAGTATAGAAGCTGGGATGTAATGTTAAAATTGTACAGTGCATTGGTGAGACCAAATCTGGAGTATGGTGTACAATTTTGGTCGCCCAATTATAGGAAGGATGTTAACAAAATAGAGAGAGTACAGAGGAGATTTACTAGAATGTTGCCTGGGTTTCAACAACTAAGTTACAGAGAAAGGTTGAATAAGTTAGGTCTTTGTTCTCTGGAGCGCAGAAGGTTAAGGGGGGACTTGATAGAGGTCTTTAAAATGATGAGATGGATCGACAGAGTTGATGTGGATCAGCTTTTCCCTTTGAGAATAGAGAAGATTCAAACAAGAAGACATGACTTCGGAATTAAGGGACAGAAGTTTAGGGATAACTTGAGGGGGAACTTCCTTACTCAGAGAGTGGTAGCGGTGTGGAATGAGCTCCCAGTGGAAGTGGTGGAGGCAGGTTCGTTGGTATCATTTAAAAATAAATTGGATAGGCATATGGATGAGAAGGGAAAGGAGGGTTATGGTATTAGTGCAGGCAGGTGGGACTAAGGGAAATAAGTTGTTCGGCACGGACTTGTAGGGCCGAGATGGCCTGTTTCCGTGCTGTAATTGTTATATGGTTATATGTTATATGGTTATAATCAAGATTGGCTCAAGAGTAACTCGGGAGTCGAACTTGGAACATCGCAGAAATGACAAGTAAACGGCTAACTTGTCATACCCGTGGGAACTCGGTTTAACTCTTGATCATACACTTGCAATCTCGTACACAACCACGAGTCTTTCACTCGGGGTACCTCTTGGCTCAACTCGCAACGTGAGAACCAGCCTTTATAAGTGGGTCACGGTTAGGAGGGGCAAGGGGCAGAGGCAGGGACTAGAGAGTACCCCGGTGGTTGTACACCTTGGCAATAAGTACTCCTGTTTGAGTACTGTTGGTGTGACAACCTACCTGGGGGTTGCAACAGCTGCCGGACCTCTGGTACAGAGACCGGCCCTGTTGCTCAGAGGGTAAGGAAAAGAAGAGGAGGGCAAAAGTAATAGCGGACTCTATAGTTAGGGGATCAGATAGGTGATTCTGTGGACGCAGTCAGGAGACTCGGATGGTAGTTTGCCTCCTTGGTGCCAGGGTTTGGGATGTGTACAAATAGTACAAATAGTTAAAAGCAGGTAAAAATGCAACGTTAAAATACAGTAAAATCAATCATTAAAATGTCCAGGGCAGCTGATTTGAGTGGCCATTGCAAGAGTTATTAAAATGTCCGTGCAAAGCCACATAATCAGGTCACTGTGAGTAGAGAGTGACTGTTTAGCAGCCTCACAGCCTGTGGCAGGATGCTGTTCAGCAGACTTCTAGTCCGGGCTTTGATGCTGCGGTATCTCTTGCTTGATGGCAGGAGATCCAGGTGTGTGTGGAGGGGGTGCAGTTTGTCCTTAGCTATTCGCAGAGCTTTTTTCAGACAGCGGATTTGGGACAGTTCTTGCAGCGAGGGTAGGGAGACGCCAATGATCATCTCTGCTCCCCTCACTACCCTCTGCAGAGCCTTCCTGTCCGAGCAGTTGCAGTTGGAGTACCACGTGTTTATGCAGTACGTGAGTACAGACTCCACCGTGCCCCTAGTAGAAAGTCCTGAGGATGTTGGTGGGGAGTGAGGACTGTTTGAGTTTCCTCAGGAAGTGCAGTCGCTGATGGGCCCGTTTGACAATCCCAGTGTTGTTCCTGGACCAGGTGAGACTGTCTGTAATTTGCACTCCGAGGAACTTTATGCTCTCCACTCTCTCCACTGTGGTGCCACTGATGTGGAGGGGCGTATGTTTTGGTTGCGCCCTCCTGAAGTCGACAACCATCTCCTTTGTTTTGTCGACATTTAATGTTAGAATGTTGTTGCCGGACCAATCCACTAGGTGCTTTCCTTCCTCCCTGTACATTGACTCGTCAGCTCCGCTGATGAGTCCCACCACTGTTGTGTCATCCGCAAATGTTATGATCTTATTGTCCCTGAATCTGGCAGCACAGTCATGTGTGAGCAGTGTGAACAACAGCGGGCTGAGCACACTGCCTTGAGGGGAGCCGGTGCTCAGCGTGATCGAGCCTGAAGTGTTCTGGCCAACACGGACTGACTGCGGTCTCTCTGACTGAAAGTCCAAGATCCAGTGCCACATGGTGGTGTTGAGGCCCAGCATGGTTAGTTTCTCCACAAGTCTCCGTGGGATGATGGAATTAAAAGCTGAGCTGAAGTCAATGTACAGGATTCTGGCGTAGGTGTTTTTGTTTTCCAGATGGGTGAGTACTATGTGCAGCGTGTTAGATATGGCATCTTCTGTAGAGCGGTTGTGGCAATAGGCAAACTGGAGGGGGTCTAACGATGAGGGGAGGCTGGCAGTAATGTGAGGTTTCACCAGGCGTTCAAAGCACTTCATTAGTATTGGGGTCAGGGCGACAGGGCGGTAGTCATTTAGGCAGGCAACAACTGGTTTCTTTGCTATTGGGATTATTGTGGAAGTTTTGAGACATGTGGGGACAATGGCTGGACTAAGGGAGATGTTGGAGATGTCTGTTAGCACACCTGCTAACTCCTCAGCACATTCCTTGAGCACAAGTCCTGGGATGTTGTCGGGTCCGACTGCTTTCCACGGGTTGACCTTAGACAGGATTCCCCGTGTGTCCATTGAGTCTATGGTCAGGACTGGCTGGTCGGTTTGTAAGCAGGGGCTGGCTCTCCCCTTGGGTGTGGTGTTTGCTGCATCAAAACGTGCAAAGAAGTTATTCAGTTTATCCGGAAGAGAAGTGTCGATGTCAGTTACCTGCTGCCTTGCCTTGTACCCCGTCAGTGTTTGGATTCCCTTCCACATCCTCCTGGTGTTTCCTGTGTCGCAGAGGCGTCCCTGGATTGTCCCCGAGTAGGTGGCGTATGTTCTGAAGTAATGACCTCTTGTTTGAATCTTCCCTACTCTCAATGGGAAAAAACTTATCCTCGTCAACTTTGTCGATCCCTCTCATCATTCTAAAGATCTCTATCAAGTCCCCCCTTAACCTTCTGCGCTCCAAAGAATAAAGACTTAACTTATTCAACCTTTCTCTCTAACTTAGTTGCTGAAACCCAGGCAACATTCTAATAAATTTCCTCTGTATTCGCTCTATTTTGTTGACATCCTTCCTATAATTGGGCGACCAAATTGTACACCATACTCCAGAAATGGCCTCACCAATGCCTTGTACAATTTTAAAATTACATCCCAACTTCTATACTCAATGCTCTGATTTATAAAGGCTAGCACACCAAAAGCTTTCCTTACCACCTTATCTACATGAGATTCCACCATCAGGGAACTATGCACAATTATTCCTAGATCCCTCTGTTCTACTGCATTCCTCAATTCGCTACCATTTACCATGCACGTCCTTTTTTTATTTGTCCTTCGAAAACGTAGCACCTCACATTTATCAGCATTAAACTCCATCTGCCATCTTTCAGCTCATTCTTCCAAATGGCTTAAATCTCTCTGTAGACTTTGGAAATCTACTTCATTATACAGAACATCACCTACCTTAGGATCACCTGCATACTTACTAATCCTATTTACAACACCATCATCCAGATCTTTGATGTACATGCCAAGCAACAGTGGACCCAACACAGATCCCTGAGGCACCCCACTAGTCACCGGCCTCCAACCTGACAAACAGCCATCCACCATTACTCGCTGGCACCTCCCATTCAGCCACTGCTGAATCCATCTTGCTACTTCTTCATTAATACCCAAAAATTGAACCTTCTTAACCAACCTTCCATTAGGAACCTTGTCAAAGGCCTTACTAAAGTCCATATAGACAACATCCACTGCTTTACCCTCATCAATTTCCCTAGTAACCTCTTCAAATAATTCAAGAAGATTAGTCAAACATGACTTTCCAGGCACAAATCCATGTTGACTGTTCCTAATCAGACCCTGTTTATCCAGATACTTATATATTATCTATAATTACACAGGTAGAAAAGAGAAGAAGTCCTGAAAGGAGAATGTAGGGAGTTAAGAGGAGAGTTGTGGAGAAGGACCGCAAAGGTAACAATTTCAGGATTACTGCCTGTGCCACGCGACAGTGAGAGAAGTAATGGAGCGAGTTGGAGAATAAATGTGTGTCTGAGGGACTGGTGCAGAGGGCAGGGATTTAAGTTTCTGGATCATTGGGCCCACTTTTGGGGAAGGTGTGACCTGTACAAAAGGACCGGTTGCACTTGAACCAGCGGGGGACCAATATCCTGGCGGGGTGATTTGCAAAGGCTATTGGGGAGACTTTAAACTAGAATGGTTGAGGGGAGGGACTCAAATAGAGGAAGCTAGGAGACAGTGTGTGAGGCAGGCAGAGAAGGATCCCGAGGGCTGTGGGAAGGGAGGAGACAGCTCGAGGGCTAAGGATGGGGAGGAGACATCAATGGCTAACATAATTGGGAGAATTCAATGTTCATGCCCGCCGGATGCAGGCTCCCCAAGCGGAATATGAGGTGCTGCTCCTCCAATTTCCGGTGTTTCCGGTGTTGCTCACTCTGGCAATGGCGGAGACCCAGGACCGAGACGTCGGATTGAGAATGGGAGGGGGAGTTGAAGTGCTGAGCCACCGGGTGGACAGGTAGGTTCTTGCGGATCGAGCGGAGGTGTTTCGGCGAAACGATCGCCCAACATCCGCTTGGCCTCACCGATGTAGATCAGCTGACATCTAGAGCAGCGGATGCAGTAGATGAGGTTGGAGGAGATACAGGTAAACCTCTGTCGCACCTTGAACGATTGCTAGGGTCCTTGAATGGAGTCCAGGGAGGGAGGTAAAGGGACAGGTGTTGCATTTCTTGTGGTTGCAACGTAAAGTGCCCGGGGAGGGGGTGGTGCGGGAGGGAAGGGAAGTACGTTGTAGGTGGCGAAAATGACGTAGGATTGTCTGTTGTATGTGACGGCTGGTGGGGTGAAAGGTGAGGACTAGGGGGACTCTGCGCTTGTTGCGAGTGCGGGGATGGGGAGAGAGAGCAATGTTGCGAGGTATGGAAGAGACCCTGGTGCGAGCCTCATCCATGGTGGAGGAGGGGAATCCCCGTTCCCTGAAGAATGAGGACATTTCGGATCTCCTGGTGTGGAACACCTCATCCTGGGAGCAGATGCGGCGTATGCGGAGGAATTGGGAGTAAGGGACGGAGTTCTTACAGGAGGCAAGGTGGGAAGAAGTGTAGTCCAGAGAGCGATGGGAGTCAGTGGGTTTGTATTGGATGTCGGTCAGGAGTCTATCACCTGCGATGGAGAGTTCATTATGTTGAGTTCTTCATTAGGATGGCGAGTGACATTGCTAATTCAGAAACAAGGATCCTGAACTTAAAGAAAGGTAACTTTGAGTGTATGAGACGTGAATTGGCCAAGATAGACTGGCACTTGATTCTAAAAGGGTTGACGGTGGATATGCAATGGAAGGCATTTAAAGAATGCATGGATGAACTACAACAATTGTTCATCCCAGTTTGGTTAAATAATAAATCAGGGAAGGTAATGCATTCGTGGATAACAAGGGAAATCAGGGATAGTATCAAAACCAACGATGAAGCGTACAAATTAGCCAGAAAAAACAGCCTACCAGAGGACTGGGAGAAATTCATAGTCCAGCAGAGGAGGACAGATGGCTTAATTAGGAAAGGGAACATAGATTATGAAAGAAAACTGTCAGGGAACATATAAACTGACTGCAATATTTTTATAGATATGTGAAGAGAAAAAGATAAAGTTAAAACAAATGTAGGTCCCTTGCAGTCAGAAACAGGTGAATTGATCATCTGGAACAAGGACATGGCAGACCAATTGAATAACTACTTTGGTTCTGTCTTCACTAAGGAAGACATAAATAATCTGCCTGAAATAGCAGGGGACCGAGGGGAAAATGAGATGGAGAAACTAAGTGAGATAGGCTGCATTCCAGAATACTTAAATAAGTAGCCCCCGAAATAGTGGATACAATTCTGATAATTTTTCAAATCTCTTTAGATTCTGGAGTAATTCCTGAGCATTGGAGGGTAGCTAATGTAACCCCACTTTTTAAAAAGGGAGGGAGGGAGAAAACGGGGAATCACAGCCCAGTTCGTCTGACATCGGTAGTGGGGAAACTGCTACAGTCAGTTATTAAAGATGGGATAGCAGCATATATGGAAAGTGGTGAAATCGTTGGACAAAGTTAGTATGGATTTACGAAAGGTAAATCATGTCTGACGAATCTTATAGAATTCATCGAGGATGTAACGTCGAGTGGATAAGGGAGAACCAGTGGATGTTATATCTGGACGTTCAGAAGGCTTTAGAAAAGGTCCCACATAAGAGATTAGTATACAAATTTAAAGCACACGGTGTTGGAGGTTCGGTATTGATGTGGATAGAGAACCGACTGGCAGACAGGAAGCTAAGTTTAGGAGTAAACTGGTCCTTTTCAGAATGGCAGGCAGTGACTAGTGGCGTACCTGAAGGATCAGTGCTGGGACCCCAGCTATTTACAATATACATTCATGATTTGGACGAGCAAATTGAATGCAGCATCTGCAAGTTTGCGGATGACACGAAGCTGGGGGGCAGTGTTAGCTGCAAGGTGACTTGGATAGGCTGGGTGTGTGGGGAAATGCATGGCAGATGCAGTATAATGTGGGTAAAGGTGAGGTTATCCACTTTGGTGGCAAAAACAGGAAAGTAGACTATTATCTGATAGGTGGCCGATTAGGAAAAGGGGAGATGCAACAAGACAAGGATGTCATGGTACACCAGTCATTGAAAGCAGGCATCCTGGTGCAGGGGGCAATGAAGAAAGCGAATGGTATGTTAGCATTCACAGCATAAGGATTTGAGTATCGGAGCAGGGAGGTTCTACTGCAGTTGTACAGGGTGCTGGTGAGCCACACCTGGAGTATTGCATACAGTTTTTGTCTCCAAATCTGAGGAAAGACATTCTTGCCATAGCGGGAGTACAGAGAAATTTCGTCAGACTGATTCCTGGGATGTCAGGACTTTCATATGACGAAAGACTGGATAGATTCGGCTTGTACTCGCTGGAATTTAGAAGATTGCGTGGGGATCTTGTAGAAACGTACAACATTCTTAGGGGGTTAGGCAGATCAGATGCATGTAGATTGTTCACGATTTTGGGGAAGTCCAGAACAAGGGGTCACAGTTTAAGGATAAGAAGAAAATCTTTTAGGACCGTGATGAGAAAAAAAATGTTCACACAGAGAGTGGTGAATCTCTGGAATTCTCTGCCACATAAGTAGTTGAATGCAGTTCATTGCCTATATTTAAGAGGGAGTTAGATGTGGCCCGTGTGGCTAAAGGGATCAGGGGGTATGGAGTGAACGCAGGAACAAAGGCAGTAACAATGGTAGGACAGTTATAATAGGTGACTTCAATCTACATATCGATTGTGTGAATCAAAATGGCAGGGGTGCTGAGGAAGAGGAATTCTTGGAATGTATGCGGGATAGTTTTCTAAACCAACACGCAGTGGAACCAACGAGAGAGCAGGCTATTCTAGACTGGGTATTGAGTAATGCGGAAGGGTTAATTAGCAGTGTTGTTGTGCATGGCCCCTCGGCATAATATTGTTGAATTCTTCATTAGGATTGAGGGTGGCATTGTTAATTCAGAAACAAGGGATCTGAACTTAAAGAATGCTAACTTTGAGGGCATGAGACGTGAATTGGCCAAGATTGACTGGCAATTAATTCTTAAAGGGTTGACGGTGGATATGCAATGGAAGGCATTTAAAGATTGCATGGATGAACTACAACAATTGTTCATCACAGTTTGGCAAAATAATAAATCAGGGAAGGTAGTGCATCCGTGGATAACAAGAGAAACCAGGGATAGAATCAAAACAAAAGATGAAGCGTACATATTAGCCAGAAAAAGCAGCCTACCAGAGGACTGGGGTAAATTCAGAGTCCAGCAGAGGAGGACAAAGGGCTTAATTAGGAAAGGGTAAAGAGATTATGAAAGAAAACAGGTAAGGAACATAAAAACTGACTGCAAATGTTTTTATAGATATGTGAAGGGAAAGAGGTTAGTTAAAGCAAATGTAGGTCCATTGCGGTCAGAAAGAGGTGAATTGATCATCGGGAACAAGGACATGACAGACCAATTGAATTACTCCTTTGGTTCCGTCTTCACTAAGGAATACATAAATAATCTGCCGGAAATAGCAGGGGATCGCGGGTGAAATTATATGGAGTAATTGAGTGAAATCCAGGATTGCCGGGAAGTGGTGTTAGGTAAATTGAATGGATTAAAGGCCGATAAATCCCCAGCGCCACATAGGCTGCATCCCAGAGTACTTAAGGAAGTAGCCCAGGAACAGTGGATGCATTAGTGATAATTTTTCAAAACGTTATATTCTGGAGTAGTTCCTGAGGATTGGAGGGTAGCTAATGTAACCCCACTTTGTAAGAAGGGAGGGAGAGAGAAAACGTGGAATTACAGACCAGTTAGTCTAACATCGTACATGGGGAAACTGCTAGAGTCAGTTATTAAAGATGGGATAGCAGCACATTTGGAAAGTGGAGACATAATTGGACAAAGTCAGCATGGATATACGAAAGGTAAATCATGTTTGACGAATCCTATGGAATTTTTCGAGGGTGTAACTAGTAGAGTGGATAAGGGAGAACCAGTGGATGTGTTATATCTGGACTTTCAGAAGGCTTTCGACAAGGACCCACATAATAGATCAGTATACTTACTTAAAGCACACGGTATTGAGGGTTCAGTATTGATGTGGATAGATAACTGGCTAGCAAACAGAAAGCAGAGAGCAGGAGTAAACGGGTCCTTTTCAGAATGGCAGGCAGTGACTAGTGGGGTACCGCAAGGCTCAATGCTGGAACCCCAGCTATTTTCAATATATGTTAATGATTTGGACGAGGGAATTGATTGCTACATTTGCAAGTTTGCGGATGACACGAAGCAGGGGGGGGGGGGCAATGTTAGCTGTGAGGAGGATGCTAGGAGGGTGCAAGGTGACTTGGATAGGCTGGGTGAGTGGGCAAATGCATGGCAGATGCAGTATAATGTGGATAAATGTGAGGTTATCCACTTTGGTGGCCAAAACAGGAAAGTAGACTATTATCTAAATGGCGGCCGATTAGGAAAAGGGGATATGCTACGAGACGTGGGTTGCATGGTACACCAGTCATTGAAATTAGGCATGCAGATGCAGTAGGCAGTGAAGAAAGCGAATGGTATGTTAGCATTAATAGCAAAATGATGTGAGTATAGGAGCAAGGAGGTTCTACTGCAGTTGTACAGGGTATTGGTGAGACCACACCTGGAGTATTGTTTACAGTTTTCATCTCCAAATCTGAGGAAATACATTCTTGCCATAGAGGGAGTACAGAGAAGGTTCACCAGACTGTTTCTTGGGATTTCAGGACTTTCATATGAAGAAAGATTGGATAGACTCGGCTTGTACTCGCTAGAATTTAGAAGATTGAAGTGGGATCTTATAGACACTTACACATTTCTTAAGGGGTTGGACAGGCTTGATGCAGGAAGATTGTTCCCGATGTTGGGGAATTCCAGGACAAGGGGTCAATGTTTAAGGATAAAGGGGAAATCGTTTAGGACCGAGATGAGAAAAACATTTTTCTCACAGAGTGAATCTCTGGAACTTTCTGCCACAGAAAGTAGTTGAGGCCAGTTCATTGGCTACATGTAAGTGGGAGTTTGATGTGGCCCTTGTGGCTGAAGGGATCAGGGTGTATGGAGAGAAGGCAGGTGCTGGATACTGAGTTGGATGATCAGCCATGATCATATTAAATGGCGGTGCAGGCTCGAAGGGCCGAATGGCCTACTCCTGCGTATATTTTCTATGTTTCTATGTTTCTGTGAAGAGAATACTGAGTTGGGTGATCAGCCATGATCATATTGAATGGCGGTGCGGGCTCGAAGGGCCGAATGGCCTACTCATGCACCTATTTTCTATGTGTCTATGCTTCTATCACATCAATCTGAACGAAACTTGACACAAACTAACAGAGGACAATTGTAAATAAGATTGTACAAATATTTCAGCTCTATCGTGTACAGTTTTGGCCTAGTGCCGGAAACACACGAACAGACATGCACGCTCACACATGCACGCACGCTACGAAACAAGCAAGGTACGAGATTTTGGAATATACTAGACCAAGTGCAGACCCGTTGGGTCTGTTCCTCAACGTGCGGTTGTGGGGGGGGGGGAGGCGGCATGCAGCATCACACACCAACTACACCCCCCCTCCCGCTCTCACGCTAATAGAGGGGAGGAGGGGGGAGAGAGAGAGAGAGGGAGAGGGGGGGGGCTCGGCCACTGGGCTCTTCCCCTTTCCAGTGTGCATACGGGTTCCAGCCTCCACTGTTCCCGGCGTCTGTAGATAGAGGTTCCTGCCCGTCCATCCAGGCCTTCATTCGTCGCTGTCGCAGGACGTGGACCCAAGCCAGGGCGGCTCTTCTACGCTCCGTGGACCGTTACGCCACGGCTGCCAAACCGTCACCGCACCCAGGCAACCACCTACCTCGCGGGCCAGAAGGTGTGGCTGTCGATCCGGGACCTTCCCTTGAGGTGGAGTCCAAGAAGTTGGCACCCAGTTCATCGGTCCCTTTGAGATCCGTCATCAACCCAGCGGCTGTGAGGCCAAGTTGCCTCGTTCCATGCGGGTCCATCCTACGTTCCACGTGTCCAGAGTAAAGCCAGTCCGGGAGAGCTCCCTGGTCCCCGCAGTCCCTCCCTCCTCCCACCTCCTCGTCTATCGACGGAGGCCCCGCCTTTACGGTGCAGCGCCTCCTGCGCTCCGCCGTCGCGGGAGGGGTTCACCAATACCTGGTCGATTGGGAAGGGTTACGGTCCAGAGGAGAGGTCCTGGGTTCCTGCTCGACACATCCTGGACGCCACCATCCCCAGGGAGTTTCACCGGCGTCATCCCCGACCAGCCGTCCAAGTCCGCCACTCCTAGAGGGTCGCCGCCCCTGAGACTCTGTCCCCTCTTCCGTCTGAGGCGCCCAGTGACGACGAGACGGAGCTTTCCTCTGATGCTATGGAGGAGGATGCGGACATGGATGTCCTCGGACGAATATTAGCCCTCCTCCGGTCCCCCTCCTCCCACCCAACTCTGCGTGGGATTGGGTTTATTTTCTTTATAGTTTTTTTTGTTTGTTTGGGACGTCAGGAGCTGTCCCTTGAGGGGGGGGGGTGGTTCTGTCACAGTCTGCCCTCCTCCTCATTCTCATCCACTTCACCTGCCTGCCTGCCCACTCCCCTCTCATCAGCCCAACTTTCCTCACCTGTTGCACTCAGTTGCCTCTGATCACCAATTACACCGGTATAAAGACTCTCCTCACCGTTCACCCCGTGCCAGATTGTTCTCAGCATTCATGCAAGACTCTCGAGCGATTTCCCGACTTCCTGCGTGGCTTCGACTCTCCTTTCGTCTGTCCCTCGCTGGTTTGTTTGCATCGTGTGTTGGATCTCTGGTGACCGGACCTTCCGCTACCCCGACTACGTCTCCTGCCTGCCCCTCTTCGGAACCCTCGCTCAATCCTGAGCCTATGTGTGAGACGGTGTACCCATTGCTGTGTTACTACTCTGTGTTACAGTATCGTAATAAAGTTCGTTACCAACTATACCTGCCTGATTCTGTGGTGCTATTGGGTCCAAGCTATACTCGTTACAAATAGACGAACAGACTGCCGGTAGGGCATCCGTTACCCCGGCGCCCCTGTACGTAGCCGGTACACTATCTGGGGTATCTCAGGCAGTTTTGCGATTGGTTTTGGATTTCCTGCGATGACGAGTCGGACAATGATAAACGATAGTTAATATTTCAATCTCAGCCTCGCCGGCTATTATTTCAAGTACTATACAATCTGAAATCCACGACGGCAGTTAAAGTAGTCCGCACGAGAAAGGCGAATCAATCTCTTAACCTGCGACATTAATCACGTTTTATCCCGCATGTGCTTGTGTTGCCGCTAATTTGATTGGGAATATTTTGTAATTAAAAAATGTCGAGGTAAAGGAAAACTCATTCAACGGTGCAAATTTCGTTATAGAAGGGAACTGACAATGTATCCAAACAAAATAACATGCATTGCTTCTAACACCCGTCGAAGGGTTAATCGTAGCAGAGTAACATAGTGAATACAAATAGTTCAATGACCGCCTCCTTGTGTATTATGCTCTCTAGAATGTCATAGGTCCACCCTGGGAAAAAAACATATATCGATACAGGGGCAGGGGGCATTATCGAGCTTTAAAAATTCGTGGAAAACGGCCCGTTCGCAGATCGTACTCTTCTTCTGGCAGACCGCGCCGCCCGGATCAGTCTTACCCCTGTCACTCCCAGGGACAGTCCGCCCCTTCTTGCACCATCGCTTCTTTATTGCAGCTGAGTGTGGCCAGTGGAGGTTTTCAACCGGACATTTGGAGGAAACCGAAGCACCAAGCCAGCCCAGCCCCAAGCAGCCCAGCCCAGCCCTCTCCACAAACAGCATCATCCCCCAAGCAGCAGCCCAGCCTTAAGCAGCAGCCCAGTTTCCGAGATCCACTCGGCTCAGCCCAGGTGGGAGACCCAGACACTGACAAGAGTCGGAGACGCAGCCTAGCAGTGAGTCGTAGATAGATAGTTTGTAGATAGATAGATAGATAGATAGATAGATAGATAGATAGATAGATAGACAGACAGACAGACAGACAGATAGATAGATAGATAGATAGATAGATAGATAGATAGGTAGGTAGGTAGGTAGGTAGGTAGGTAGATAGATAGATAGATAGATAGACAGACAGACAGACAGACAGACAGACAGACAGACAGTCAGAGACAGACAGACAGACAGACAGACAGACAGACAGACAGACAGACAGACAGACAGATAGATAGATAGATAGATAGATAGATAGATAGATAGATAGATAGATAGATAGATAGATAGATAGATAGATAGATAGATAGATAGATAGATAAATATACAGACCGATAGAAACTGTATATCTGTATATCGTGTAAGTGAAACACGAGCCGATAACTGACTGACGAAGGGCAATGTGCCAAAAGCCGTTTCTACCTCCCTATCTACCTGCGACTCCACTGTCAAGGAACTATATACCTTCACTCTTATTTCCCTTACTCCACAAACTCTCAAGAGTCCTACCATGCTCTCTGTAAGACATGCTAAAGTTCTACTTTCGAAGATGCTAACAAGTCATATTTCTCTGTTTAAAATTCCATCAAAATTTCCTCAGCCCATCTGTCTAACCGATTATCACAATGTTGTATTTTTGACAATCATCTGCACTATCTACAAAGCCACCCACATTTGTATCACCTGCAAACTTGCTGTTAATTCAATGGGACGTTGTCATCCAAATCATTGATATCGATGTCAAGCAGCAATGAGCCCAAACCGAACGCTGAGGCACATCACTAGTCACAAGCCTCCAATCCGAAGGCAAATTCACCTTCCAACTCACCTTCCAACTATCTCATCTGCAGCCCATGGGATATAAACATCCAGAGCAGCCTACCATGCGGAACGTTGTCTTACGCCTTGCTGAAACCCATATTGAATATGAAGAAGCATTAAACATATTCGCAACCAAGGCAGAGAATCAACAAAACGATCGAAAATAAATACTGTATTACACACCTAGTGCAGTAATAAATCTTTAGGCATTGAACACGAAACAACTCCTATAGTACACGTTGCCTGATCATCCTGGCATATGTTGGTCTGATAAGGGTGAGATCCGAAACGTCATTCGTTTCCTTCTGTCCTGAGATGCTGCCTGCCCTGCTGAGTTACTGCAGCGTTTGTGTCTATCCTGGCATATCCGATCAACTTGACATGCTATTGGGGATATTGTAGTTGGGTAATTACATCCAGTCTGTACCTGGGACACCGAGCAACAGTCTGAGAGAACCAAAGGTAATTCACTGAATGAAATCATGTAGAGCTAATTTTTATATTCAGGCGCCACAATGGTTACATTCGGATATTCACTTTTGAATTAGTTCATTATTGATCAACTTTCAACTTCCGGATCCCTTTTAATTAATAACAATAACAATTACAGCTCGGAAACAGGCCATCTCGGCCCTACAAGTCCGTGCCGAACAACTTTTGTCCCTTAGACCCACCTGCCTGCACTCATACCATAACCCTCCATTCCCTTCGTCATCCATATGCCTACCAATTTAGTTTTAAATGATACTGTAAAGGAGTGATTACTGACACACTGTAAGCTTTATTGTGAGTTAATATAGCACGTGGCACACCCGACCCAGCACTGACTGCATCCAGCCTTCAGGGCGTACTGGAACCTAGTGGGAGGAACAAAGGGAGGATACTACAGTTATACTAATATGATGGGGCGTGGTTAGTGGTGATGAGGTAACTACATATAGGTTGCATGCATAACCCATCTACATCCTTTCCCTTACATTTCAAACAAGTTACTACAGTGGCAGGTTTATTATACAGAACCTGCAAAGCTAAGCAAACTCTCCGTAGCGAGCCGGAGGTTTTACAATCCGACCCGAGCGAGTGCGCACAGCACCTTCACCCTCCCCACCCGAAAGAATAGGAGGAGGGACAGGAACAGAAACAGGAGGGGGAGAGAAGATGGGTGGGGAACCCAGCTTGAAGGGGGAACGGAGAGGCACGTGAGCCAGGTGAGAATGAAGGGGGTAGAACGAGCTGAAGTTGGAGAGAGAGAAGACCTTGCAGGAGACAGCAGAGCCTGGGGAGCAAACACGGGAGGAGCAGGGGGGGCTAACCGAGGCAAAAGGACCGACCGTGGCATGCAGGGAGCAGATGGTACGTTAGTGGAGGAAGGCTCGACACGCGATGGAGGGTATACGGAATCGCAGGAGGTGGTTGGGCTCGTTAACCGCAACAGGTGCTGGCGGCTGCGTCGGTATACAGTCCCTTCTAAATCCACGAGGTAAGACCGTGGCGCGCTGTCAAACCCGACGACGGTGGCAAGTCGGGAATAGCAGGTGGGCGTCTGCAAACGGACGACCTGTCCAGGCATCAGTGGCGAAAGAGGGCGGCAGAATTTATCATTGCGATCGTCGCTGGATCTCGTGCTTCTGGGCAATACGTTTCTGGACATCCAGCAGGCTGCAGGACTTTGGGCATCAGGGACTGCTGGGCAATAGGCATCGGAGGGCGGACAACTCGGGACATGAGTCGCTGGCAGGGGATCCCATGGTACTGTCTCTGGAAATGTTCCGAAGGTTCAGGAGACCCTGATAGAAATCCCCTTTCGAGAGGCGGGTTTGTTCAAGCAGGTGCTTAGGCGCTGCGGACCGCCCGTTCAGCCAGACCATTGCTTTGCGGGTACTCCGGGCTGCTAGTGAAATGATTAAAGTTCCACTTTGTGGCAAACGCTCGAAACTCGGCGCTGGTGAACTGGCGACCGTTGTCTGTCTGCAGCCGGACAGGGGAACCAAACGTGGCAAAGTGGCGGCGAAGCTTGCTGATCACCATCTCGGAGGTGATGGCAGGGAGGAGGTCCACCTCGAACCAATTCGAGTAAGAGTCTACTAGCACAAGGTATTGCCTCCCGCGCCAGTCGAAAATATCGGCAGCCAGAGAAGACCAGGGCATGTCAGGTGCAGGCTGCTGCAAAAGTGGCTGTCTTTGCTGATGCGGGGCAAGCGAGTGACAGTCCGGACAGGAATCCACCCTGGCCTGGATGTATTTAGCCATGGCCGGCCAGTAGTACGTTCCTGGGCATGCGAGATAGTGGCATCTGCCCCGGGATGACCCATGTGGGCGGCATCAAAATACAAGCCACGCAGCGAGGCCGGGATGACAACTTTGTGTCCTTTGATAATAATGCCGTCCCGGAGGACCAACTCATCGCGGACCAAGAAATAGGGGTGGACGCTGGCAGGCAATGAATTCCGTTTGGTGGGCCACCCGCGCTTGATGACAGCAGCAAGCTGCTGCAGGTCGGGGTCGTTTGCGGTATGTTCAACCAAGCACTGCAGCTGGTGAGAAGGGACGAAGTTGACGTTCAGTACCTGTAAGTCCGACTGCTCGAAGGGGTGTTGGTCGCAGGAGGCCCGGGGGGCCCGGGACAGCGCATCAGCAACATGCATCTCGGTGCCCCTCTTATATATGATTTTGAAATCAAAGCGCTGTAGCTGCAGCATCATCCGCTGGAGCCTGGCAGGAGCGCAGTGTATTGGTTTGTTAAGAATCGTTACCAGTGGCTGGTGATCCGTCTCAACGGTGAACCTGGTGCCAAATAAGAAGTCCTTAAACTTCGAACACGCGAAAACCACCGCCAGCAGCTCCTTCTCATGAGGATCTGCGGGAGAAGAAACCATTTTGCAGCTGCCTGCCGGTCCCGTGGGAAAGTGCCCTCAGCTCCCAGACAACTCCTAAACAACCTTCTACAAGTTGATAGCGAGATGGATTCTCAGCCCTCTGTTGACGCTGCCCCCGACTCTGAGCTCAGCTATTCCACGGGAGATGTAAGTATTTACTCTCTCCTCCACAGCCGATCTCGCCTCCCCGATCCTTCTGTGAACATAACTGTAAACAATAAGCCCTTCATGGCAAAAGACACTCTGTGGGGGAGACGGATCACAGGCACCACAGATGGGTCAGTCACGATCTTGTACACCAACGGCAGCTTCCCCAACTTGTCGTCAAACAGGTCTGTGTACTCAGATAGTGGATCCATCCCACTTCTGACACCATGTAAAGGCTAGTTACTGACACACTGTAAGCTTTACTGTGAGTTTAATATAGCACGTGCCACACACGTCCCAGCACTGACTGCATCCAGCCTTCAGGCGTACTGGAACCTAGTGGGAGGAACAAAGGGAGGATACTACAGTTATACTAATATGATGGGGCGTGGTTAGTGGTGATGAGGTAACTACATTATAGGTTGCATGCATAACCCATCTACAGATACCAACGAACCTGCCTCCACCACTTCCACTGGAAGCTCATTCCACACCGCTACAACTCTCTGAGTAAAGACGTTCCCCCTCAAGTTACCCCTAAACTTATGTCCCTTAATTCTGAAGTCATGTCCTCTTGTTTGAATCTTCCCTATTCTCAAAGGGCAAAGCTGGTCCACATCAACCTTGTCTATCCCTCTCATCATTTTAAAGACCTCTATCAAGTCCCCCTTAACCTTCTGCGCTCCAGAGAATAAAGACCTAACTTATTCAACCTTTCAACCATTCACCCATAGAAACCCATTTACGTATTTATCTTACATATGGGGTGACAAACGCGATTTTTCTTATCTCATGATGTCATAGAGTAATAGATATACCCATGGAAGCAAGCGCATTGGCACAACTTGCCCATTCCGATAAAGATGCCACACACGTGCCTGCCTTTGCATCATATCCCTGTGGTTGTGACATTCAATGGCAAAGTCCCATGTTTCTGGCCGAATACTTAATTTCAGGCAAATAAAGTACTATTCCCAATCTATGTACACAAGGAATTCGGCTTCCTTGAAGCCGCTTGACTATCTAGGGTATCTCAGGCAGTTTTGCAATTAGTTTTAGATTTTCTGCGATTACGTGTGGGACAACGATACAAAATAGTTGCCATTTAAATCTCATGCCTCCCCCTGCTATTATTGCAAGTACTATAGTAATCTGAATTCCACGATGGCAGATCAAGTAGCCCGCACCAGAAAGGCGAATCGATCATTAAATTGCGACATTAACCACATTTCATCCTGCATGTGTCTGTGTTGCCGCTTATTGATTGAGAAAGATTGTGTAATTAAAAAATGTCGAGGAAAATGAAAACGGTTATTCAAAGGGTTCAAATTTCGTTATAAAAGCTAACTGAAAATGTATCCAAACAAAATACCATTAATTGGCTCTAATACCCGTCGAATAAGCATATATCAGATTAACACAATAAATACAAATATTTCACACGGATTGTTTGTTCAGTCTCGTGACTTTAATACTACAGAGGACAGCACTAATTGGCTCAATGGACCGCCTCCTTGTGTATAACAGCTCTTTCATCAAGCGCATGTGGGCAACTGGAACATTTCCCGCATCTCCTTCCGGCAACAACGGAAATGGGATATCCAGCAATTTACAACATCGTCAGAATTTACTACCCCGTAATTTCAGTTGTCGGTAGTCCTGGTAAGATATTGGATATGCCTGCTATTTGTTTGGCTCTATCCTAGTATAATGGCAACTATATTTGCATTTAGAGCTGTCGAGCGTGGTGCAAAAGTTCAATGACTGGTGGAGAAATATGTTCTAGAACCCGGAGGTCACAGTTCTCAGCTGCCTGCACGGATTCCCGATGGCAGCAGCAAGAACAGGGCGATGCCAGTGCGTTGCATGTCTTTGATAATACTGGTTGCGTGCTGTTGTCCAGTTATTTCGTATGAAATATTTTTTTTAATTGACGTTTAAATGAAATATGTTAATTTAGCATTACAAACTGAGATTTATGCTATTGCTAATATGTGGGAATCTAAGTAATATTTTCAATACATTTACAAATCTAAATATATCAACTGATTTAGAAAAGATAGGAAATGTACGCCGCCCAATGCCAGGATTATTTTTGTATGCATACAAAGCGAACAGTCGGTAATCCCGCACCAATGTCGCCATCTGTCAAAACCTGTCAGTGCATTCGACGCTCAAACTAATATTATTTCGCATCTGAGTTATTGCCACTGCTGAGCCAGCTTTGTGCCCGCGTTCCCATCTGTGGTTGACACAAAATACTGGAGAAACTCAGCGGGCGGGGCAGCATCTATGGATAAATTGAATTGGCAGCGTTTCGGGTCGAGACCCTTCTTCAGTCGAAACGTTGCCAATTCCTTCTCTCCATAAATGCTGCCTCACCCGCTGATTGTCTCCAGCATTTTGTGTCTACCTACGATATTACCAGCATCTGCAGTTCTTTCTTACACACTGCTCATCTGTGGTGGCGGGCACAACTGGACCCAGACTTCCGGCAACCAGCGAGGGAGCAGAAAAAGCCTTTTTTTCTGAACGCTCACTGAACGCTCACTGAACGCTCACTTGAAGCGAATCTTGCCCTCCGTTGGCATCCCCAACACACTGAATATTAATTGTTCAATCTCAACCACGTTTAGATTATTTAAGCGCAAGAGGAAAAAGGAATGACCCAAATCAATTGTCCAATGTATAGACCAACTTCTTCTGCAATTGTATAGTGCTCTGGTGAGACCATATCTGGAGTACTGTGTACAGTTTTGGTCACCTAATTTGAGGAAGCACATCCTTGTGATTGAGGCAGTGCAGCGTAGGTTCAAGAGTTTGATCCCTGGGATGGCGGGAATGTCATTTGAGGAAATATTGAACAGACTAGGCTTGTATTCACTGGAGTTTAGCAGGACGAGGGGGGGGGGGGGGGTCTTATAGAAACATATACAATTATAAAATGACTGGACAAGCTAGATGCAGGAAAACTGTTCCCAATGTTGGGCGAGTCCAGAACCAGGGTCCACAGCCTTAGAATAAACGGGAGGTCATTTAAGACTGAGGTGAGAAAAAACTTTTTCACCTAGAGAGTTGTGAATTTTTGGAATTCCCTGCCACAGAAGGGCAGTGGAGGACAAATCACTGGATGGATTTAAGAGAGAGTTAGGTCGAGCCCTAGTGGCTTGTGGAGTTAAGGGATATGGGGAGAAGGCAGGCACTGGTTATTGATAGGGGGCGATCAGCCATGATCACAATGAATGACGTGCTGTCTCGAAGGGGCGAACGACCTCCTCCTGCACCTATTTTCTATGTTTCTATGTTTCTAATGTGCCTTGATTGCCATAAATGATAATGTAATTTCACCATATTTTGATATGACGTACAATTACTTACCAAATGTCATCTTCAATCTAAAGTACCTCTGTTTGGGATGTTGCCGATGTATTGCATTTGTCAGCGTCATTCCATATTCCATTGACCATCTATCTTCGATCCACCCTTAAAACCGATCAAATGGGATAATCAATAATTAGCTACATTCAAAAATAATCTGTATCTGACATTTCTCTGAATCTCCTATCAAAAATAGTTTGTCTGAGCAGTGCCGAGCCATTTCCTCACCACTGAACCCTTGTGCTTTTCACAGGAACATCAGTTCAACACCAAAAAAGGAGAGGAATATAGCTTCTCGGATCTGTTAACGTCCCGTACATTTTTAAACGTGTTTTAACCGTTTGCCATCTATCTCTATGATTTTGTTCATATTTTTTTTTTCCAACGCAATGTTTTTTTTTTAATCGATTTGCTATCTACCTCTATGATTTTGTTTGCATTAATTATTTTCATTTTTCTGTGATTTTAGTGCAATCATTATTACGGTGATCATGCCTGATTGGACAATAGCGTCTGTTCACCACTCGTGGCGGCGCGACTCGTTGCAGCGGCTCCTACAGCCTGTCTGTCTTTTTTTATTTTTGTCTAGTTAAATGTAGTGTTTGTGTTTTTTTTAAGCTTGGTTTTAAATGTGTATATGTGGGGGGCGGGGGGGGGGGGGGAGGGGGAAACCGTTTAAAATCTCTTCCCTGTACGGGAGACCCGACCTTTTCCCTGTCGGGTCTCCGTTGTCGTTGGGGCCTAGCACCGTGGAGCGGCCTCCAGCCTGAACGACCCGGGGGCTCGGGAGACTGCGGAGCTGTGGAGCTGCGGACTACTCACCATCGTGGGGCTGGCCGGCCTCGGAACGTGGGGAGCGGTGGTGACTCGCTGCTGCGACTCGACTCCTGGGGCTCGGAGGCTCCAGCAACGCAGCCGCAGGTCCGGTGGACTGAGACATCGGGAGCTCGCGGGTCCGGGGGGAGAGCGAGACCGCTTCCCGGAGCTCCCGCAACGCGACTTCTCCAGCCCGTGTCGCGGGGTTGGAACGACCTGGAGCGGGGAAGTACATCACCCGGCACGGCTTCATGGCCGTGGGACTCACCAGCGCACGCTGGGGCTCCGACCTTGTACTTTCAGACCGGGAGCGGGGCCGTAAATCGCCCCGCACGGCCTAAAATGGCCGTGGGACTTATCATCACCCGCCTGGGGCTTGGATATCGGGAGAGACATGGAGAGCAGGGGAGAGAAAAGACTTTTGCCTTCCATGACAGTGGGTTCACTGTGATGGATGTTTGTGTGAACTTAATTGTGTGTATGTCTGTAGGACATTGTCTTTGTTTGTATGGCTGTGGAAACAAAATTTCGTTTGAGTCTCACTGGGGCTCAAATGACAATAAATTGTATATTGTATATTGTGTGACGCCCGCTTCCACAGATGGCTCTTCCGATCTGTAGCCACGAATCGAGGGGCACCTCGAAGGCACGATGCTTCGGGAAGATGCACCGGCCATAGTTGGCGACTCAACTTCTTCTGGATCATTGTCTTTAAAGTTTAGTTTGCCAGTTTATTGTGTTGTCACGTGTACTGAGGTACTAAACAAGCTATTTTATGTTACGTGATATCCAGTCTTCAAAAATATATTATAATTACAATCAAGCCGCTACTCTGTAGCACACTGAATAAAGAGAATAACGTGTATTGCCTTTTAAAATCCAATTAGGAAGAAACTATCCTTGAATATGACCATTTATGAAGGAACTGCAGATGCTGGAAAATCGAAGGGAGACAAAAATGCTGGAGAAACCTAGCGGGTGAGGCAGCATCTATGGAGCGATGTTTATGCGACGTTTCGGGTCGAGACCCTTCTTCAGACGCTTCTTCTGAAGAAGGATCTTGACCCGAAACGTTGCCTATTTCCTTCGCTCCATAGATGCTGCCTCGCCCGCTGAGTTTCTCTAGCAGTTTTGTCTACACGGAATATGAATGTGCCCGTTTTATTTCACTTCTGCACCTCTTATCGAATAGAGTGGAGGAGGGAGTGATCAGGGTGCGACGTCCTTGATTTATGCTTATCTTTGCCTGGGCAGCGTGGATGTAGATGGAGTCGCTTCCTTCCGTTCCTCCAGTAATCACGGAGCCTTGTAGCATTCTAGGGATGGGCAGTTTGAATTTAATTATTTCTTTTCACATTCCTTTTAGTTAATTTAACGGCGATTGTGATTTTTTCTCGGGTTAATATGGTCTCTCCAAATGCATCTCTCGCTATCTGGTGGCCATGGCAACAGCGGATCTGATGGTGGTTGTCTTCGCTGTTATACTGGAGCAGGTTAATTATATTTATCTGTTTGCTAATTTCTTGCTCACAATGCCATTGTGTGCTCTGATACTTGTCCTCCGAGTCGCAATCACGGACTGTTCCGTTGGCTGACGGTTGCTTTCACTTTTGATCGTTACGTCACGATCTGTTGTCAGAATATGCGGAAGAAATATTGCACGGAGCGAACAGCAACTGCGGTGATCGGAACAGTGTGCGTAGGATGTTGTTCCAAGTCTATTCCGTTTTACTTTGCTTCGGATCCATGGATTTGCGTCGCCACAGCCGAATACCTTACATCATCAGGGTGGAGAGCCTACGAATTATTTGACTGTATGACGACTCCGTTATTACCAATCTGTTTAATTCTGCTTTTCAATGCTTTAACCGTAAGACACATCATAGCGGCAAACAGAGTCCGCCAAGGACTCCGGAACAGCAGTGAGAATCAGAAAGATCCAGAGGTGGAGAACCGGAGAAGGTCCATGATTTGGTTGTTCGCACTTTCAGCCAATTTTATTTTACTGTGAATACCCTATGTTGTACATTCTATGAACTGGCAGGCGGAAAATGATACCTACACAGACAGATACTTCAGCACGCCGATATATATAGTGCAGCAATTTCGCTTTATGTTGCAGTTTCTCAGTACCAGCACCAACACGTGCATCTATGCACTGACACAGAGGAAATTCAGAGAGGAGCTGAAGAATGGAGTGAAATATATTTTAACATGTAATGGGCAGCTCTGTAGATAAAATGAAAACCCGATTACCTCTTCGTTAAAGTTTCAAACAATAACACAAAAAACGTTTTTCATTACGGAGCATCGATAATGCTTACGGGCGAATACATTTATTTTATTACCGAAACCTGATGTTACAGATACATTATTAAATAATTTGCAAGGTTATCAATCCAAACATGAGAATACGAAATTTTACTCTGAGAGATGAGAACATAATTCAAAACGCAGGATATAAACCCGAAACTCAAAGATTTGCGAACGTTGAACAAACGGTTGACGGATGTTTGTACGGTATGGAAACTCTAAAACAAAAATATAACCGTTTTTATTAAGTACTACGCGAATCTGATCCGAGTGATGTTTTCCAATGTCTGTTTCCGAATATTTGCTTTCGTTTTCAATGAGATTTCAGCCCACAGCAACGTTTACACAACATAGAAATGTGCTTTTTCCCAACCATGTCGGTGCAGATCATGAGCAAGCTACGTTCAGTGCATTCAGAAAGATTTCAGACACTTTCATCTTTTCCACATTTTATTCCATTCCAGCCTTATTGCAAAATTGATTAAATTCATTTGTTTTATCATCAATCAACACACAATTAAAAAAACATAATTTTTTTTTAAAAACAGGTGTTTAGACATTTTTGCAAAGTTATTAAAAAGAAATAACTGAGATATCTCATTTACAAGAGAGAGACAATAAAACACTCTTGACCCATTATTTACCTAAGTATTCAGATCCTTTACTGAGTACTTTATTGAGGCACCTTTGGCAGCGATTGGGTATGACGCTACAAGTTTGGCAAACCTGTATTTGGGTAACGTCTCCCATTCTTCGCTGCAGATCCTCTCAAGCTCTGTCAGGTGTAATGGGGTGCGTCGATGCACAGCTATTTTCAGGTCCCTCCAGAGATGATCGATCGGGTTCAATACAGGGCTCTGGCTGGGCCACTCAAGGACATTCACAGACTTGTCACGAAGCCACTCCTCCGTTGTCTTGGCTGTGTGCTTGGGGTCGTTGTCCGGTTGTAACGTAAACCCCCGCCCCAGTATGAGGTCCTGAACGCTCAGGAGCAGGTTTTCATCAATGATCTCTCTGTACTTTGCTCCGTTCATCTTTCCATCGACCCTGACTAGTCTCCCAGTTCCTTCCATTGAAAAACATCCCTTCCATTGAAAAACATCCCCACAGCATGATGCTGCCACCATCATGCTTCATGGTAGGCATGGTGGCCAGGTGATGAGCGGTGCCTCTGGGTGAAGAAGTTCTTCCTCATCTCAGTTTTAAAAGAGCCCCCCCTTATTCTGCAACTATGTCCCCTAGTTCTAGTTTCCCCGATCATTGGGAACATCCTCGGTGCATCCACCCGATCAAGGCCCCTCACGATCTTATATGTTTCAATGAGATCGCCTCTCATTCTTCTAAACTGCAAAGAGTAGAGTTCCAGCCTACTTAACCTTTCCTCATTTTTCGGCTAGACATTTATCACAAGTGGCGGATATATTTGGATAAAATTTGTTCAATCTTGTTTTTGAATAATATAATCTATGTACAATTTTAAATTGGATTAGATTATGTCTTACATTAATTGAACATTTGTGAATATATATGCATTCTTTAGAGTTTGACAATATATTTCCTGTAACATGGTTCCCAAAGTTGAACACGATATTTGCCTACAGCCGAACCAATGTGTTATATAAGTGCAACACGACCCGATAACAGACTGCAAAGGCCATGTGCCAAAAACCTTTTCGACCTCCCTCCCTGTGACTCCACTTTAAAGGAAATAATTACCTGCACTCCGTTCCCCTGTCTGCACAACACTCTCAAGAAGCCTAACATTCACTGTATAAGACCTGCTGATGTTCGACTTTCGAAAATGTAACAATTCATACTTATCCGTATAGAATCCCATCAAAATGTCCTCAGTCATAGTGTACATCCGATTAACGCCATGTTGTATTTTTTGACAAACATCTGCACTAACTACAAAGCCACCCACATTTGTGTCACCTGAAACATTCATTAGACGTTGACATCCAAATCATTGACATCGATGTCAAGCAGCAATTAGCCCAGCACCGAACCCGGAGGCATATCATTAGTCACCAGCCTCCAATCCGAAAGGCACGTTTCACCTTGCATCATCACCCTCTGCTTCCTTCCATGAAGCCAATTTCTATCCAATCAGCTATCTCTTCTGGATTCCATGGGATATAGACATCCAGAGCAGCCTACCACGCGGAACATTGTCTTATGTCTTACTGAAATCCATAGTCAATATGAAGAAGCATTAAACATATTCGCAACCATGGCAGAGAATCAACAAAACGAGTGAAAACGAGACTACGAGACCTTGATGATGTTCCGCGGTGGTCGCGGTGGGAGCGATCCCAGGCAAGGGATCAGCTCCGATGTTAAGTCCACGCCCCGCCGTGGGGCTCACGACAGTCCGTGGAAGCTTCCAGCTCCATCAATGGTAGGCCGCAGAGCCTGGAGAATGTGATCGGAAAATGTATCACATCTCCGGGAAGGTAGTAACTTGAAAAAAAGTTTCCCCCGATCCCCTCCCCCCTTCCCCCACATAAAACAAACCGAAGAACATTAAAGCAAAACTTTTAACAAACCAAAACGTAACAAAAAAGTGAATAGTGTCACAGTCTGCCCTCTCCTCATTCTCATCCACTTCACCTGCCTGCCTGCCACTCCCCTCTCATCAGTCCAACTTTCCTCACCTGTTGCACTCAGTTGCCTCTGATCACCAATTAACCCGGTATATAGACTCTCCTCACCGTTCACATTGTGCCAGATTGTTCTCAGCATTCATGCAAGACTCTCCAGCGATTTCCCGACTTCCTGCCTGGCTTCGACTCTCCTTTCGTCTGTCCCTCGCTGGCTTGTATGCATCGTGTGTTGGATCTCCTGGTGACCGGACCTTCCGCTACCCCGACTACGTCTCCTGCCTGCCCCTCTTCGGTACCCTCGCTCAATCCTGAGCCTCTGTATGAGTACGGTGTACCCATTCCTGTGTTACTACTCTGTGTTACAGTATCGTAATAAAGTTCGTTACCAACTATACCTGCCTGATTCTGTGCTGCTATTGGGTCCAAGCTATATCCGTTACAGTACAATCTGGCCAACAATTGACTCAGCGCACACAACGTCTCCGTCAAACCGCGTCGAGAGGATTGAGCACACGCTCCTGCAGCACGAAGCTATGCTCACTGCCTCCAACTCCGAGGTTCGACAGGCTGTGTCAAACCAGGAGCAAGCATTGGTTGCACTAGCCACCCAGGTCCATCAGCTGACGACCACCCTCGCCCAGGCTACACCCCATGCTTCGCCTCCGGCTCCGACAGCACCAGCTCCCGGTCCACCAAAACCATCACCTGAGCCCCGGGTGGGAACCCCGGAGCGCTACGCTGGAGACCCAGAGGACTGCAACCCATTCATCACGAACTGTTCCATTCTTATCGCCCTACAGCCCTACACCTTCGCCCAGGAAGCGGCGAGAGTGTCGTTTACCATTAATCACCTGGCTGGCAGAGCTCGGCTGTGGGGAACGGCTGAATGGGAGCGACGCACGCCGGCTTGCTCCTCTTTCCAGGCCTTCGCCGCGGAGCTTCGCAAGGTGTTCGGTGAGGTTTCGATTGGGCCGGACGCTGCGGGAGGTCTGCTGGGGTTGAGTCAGGGGAACCAGAGCGTCGCTGACTTCGCCATCGACTTTCGCACCAGGGCCCGACAGAGTGATTGGAACACCCCGGCCCAGTGTGACGCTTTCTTGCTGGGCTTGAATGACTATATTAAGGATAACTTGGTGTCCCACGACCTTCCTTCTTCTCTGAATGGGCTTATCGAGCTAACGACCCGTCTGGACCTACGCATGCTGGCGAGACGTCGGGAGAGGCGACAGGGCCATTACATCTCCAAGTGCCCAGTAAAAGGCCAGACTCACCAGTAGCGGAGGAATTACTGGTGAGTCGAACCTCTGAACTTTCCTCTGTCCGACGCCCTCTTTGTCATGCCCGTCTGCTGTTGTCTGATGGTTGTCACACCCTCGCCACCTTCATAGACTTTGGTTGTGACATTAATCTTATGGACAAGGAACTAGCCCGCCAGCTTGGCATCAGTTGTGTTCCCCTGCCTGAACCTGTTCCCGCCTACGCCCTCGACGGCCATCTCCTGGGGACTGTTTCTCACCAGACGGTCCCAGTGTGCATGCTCCTGTCTGGTAATCACCATGAGACCATCCAGTTCCACATCCTGCAGTCTCCCCGTCTTCCCCTCATCCTGGGTTACCCCTGGCTTCGGCGACACAACCCCAACATCGACTGGAGGATGGGGGTCATCTTGGGTTGGAGCCCTTCCTGCCACCAAGTGTGCCTGAAGCAAGCCTCAGCTCCTCAACCGGCCACCTGCTCCAGTTCTGCTCCAGATCTGACGTGGGTCCCAGCCGAGTACCATGACTTTGGGGAGGTGTTTAGCAAGACTAGGGCCACCTCCCTTCCTCCTCATCGGCCCTATGACTGCGCCATAGACGTCCTGCCTGGTTCCGCTCCTCCTAGGGGTCGCCTTTACTCCCTGTCCGCCCCTGAGAGAGGCGCCATGGAGAAATACATAAACGACTCATTGGCTGCTGGTCTCATCCGTCCCTCCTCGTCTCCTGCTGGGGCTAGTTTCTTCTTCGTGGAGAAGCAGGACAAATCTCTGCGTCCCTGCATAGATTACCGGGGGCTCAACGGCATCACGGTGAAGAATCGCTACCCTCTCCCACTCATCTCCTCTGCTTTCGAGCTGCTGGAGGGGGCCACCATCTTTTCGAAGTTGGATTTACGCAGCGCCTACCACTTGGTCCGCATCAAGGAGGGAGATGAGTGGAAGACCGCCTTCAACACTCCCACGGGACATTATGATTACCTGGTGATGCCCTTTGGCCTCACCAACGCCCCGGCCGTCTTGCAGGCTTTGGTCAATGACGTTCTCAGAGACATGTTGAGCAAGTACGTGTCCGTCTATATTGATGACATCCTCATCTTTTCACGGACCAAGGAGGAACACGTACACCACGTCCAGGCAGTTCTACATCGGCTCCTGGAGAACTCGCTCTTCGTTAAAGCTGAGAAGTGCGAGTTTCACTCCCCGTCAGTCTCCTTCCTAGGATACACCGTTGGCCAAGGGAACATCAAGATGGACCCCGCCAAGGTCTCTGCTGTCACCACCTGGCCTATTCCTGACTCCCGCAAGCAGCTCCAAAGGTTCCTGGGGTTCGCCAATTGTTACCGACGGTTCATCGGTGGCTACAGTAATGTGGCCGCACCCCTCACGGCACTCACCTCCTCCAAGGTTCCGTTCCGGTGGTCTGCCGCGGCCGACGAATCTTTTCAGGCACTCAAGACACGGTTTACAACGGCCCCCATCCTCCAAGTTCCGGACTCAGAGAGTCAGTTCGTGGTGGAGGTGGACGCCTCCGACGTGGGGGCGGGAGCTGTTCTGTCCCAGCGGGCTGCCGGGGACCAGTAGCTCCATCCATGCGCCTTCTTCTCCCGACGCCAGACCCCTGCTGAGAGGAATAATGACATTTGCAACCGAGAACTGTTGGCGGTTAAGTTGGCGTTGGAGGAATGGCGTCACTGGCTGGAGGGAACCGAGCAGCCTTTCTTGGTTTGGACGGATCACAAGAACCTTGAATACCTCCAGTCAGCCAAGAGGCTCAACTCTCGTCAGGCCCGCTGGTCTCTCTTCCTCACCCGCTTCAACTTCTCCCTCTCCTACCGACCTGGGTCCCGAAACGTGAAGCCCGATGCCCTCTCTCGACAGTTCTTGGCGAAGGAAGAACCTGCCTCTGGCCACAACACCATCCTCTCGTCCTCGCACAGGGTTGCCTCCCTCACCTGGGAAGTGGAGGAGAGGTTCAATACGGCCTTGGAGAACCAGCCGGGACCCAGCGCATGCCCTCCTGATCGCCTGTTTGTGGTTTCTGCCCTGCGGTCCGACGTCCTTCAGTGGGCCCACAGCTCTCGACTCACCTGTCATCCCGGCATTCAGCGGACCAAGGAGATGGTGCTACGGAGGTTCTGGTGGGCATCGCTGGAGAAGGACACACGGGAGTTTGTCAACGCCTGTCCCGTTTGCAACCAGCACAAGGTCTCACACCAAGCTCCTGCGGGTCATCTGCTTCCATTGCCTGTACCCCATCGACCATGGTCCCACATCTCCCTGGACTTCGTTACCGGCCTGCCCCCATCCCGTGGTCACACCACCATCCTGACCGTGGTCGATAGATTTAGCAAGATGGCTCACTTCATGCCCCTGCCCAAGCTTCCGTCAGCCAAGGAAACTGCCGGGCTCATGTTACTCCACGTCTTCAGGCTCCATGGTCTCCCCGTCGATGTGGTCTCCGACCGGGGACCCCAGTTTGCCTCTGTGTTCTGGAGGGAGTTCTGCACGCATGTGGGGGCCACCGTGAGTCTGACGTCCGGATTTCATCCCCAGTCCAACGGCCAAACTGAAAGGACGAATCAGGAGATGGAGACGGCGCTGCGGTGTATGGTGTCCAAGCATCCCTCCTCCTGGTCCCAGCAGTTGTTGTGGGTGGAGTACGCCCACAACACCCTGACAAGCTCGGCCACTGGGCTCTCCCCTTTCCAGTGTGCATACGGGTTCCAGCCTCCACTGTTCCCGGCGCTGTAGATAGAGGTTTCCTGCCCGTCCATCCAGGCCTTCATTCGTCGCTGTCGCAGGACGTGGACCCAAGCCAGGGCGGCTCTTCTACGCTCCGTGGACCGTTACGCCACGGCTGCCAACCGTCACCGCACCCAGGCCACCACCTACCTCGCGGGCCAGAAGGTGTGGCTGTCGATCCGGGACCTTCCCTTGAGGGTGGAGTCCAAGAAGTTGGCACCCAAGTTCATCGGTCCCTTTGAGATCCAGAAGGGCATCAACCCAGCGGCTGTGAGGCACAAGCTGCCTCGTTCCATGCGGGTCCATCCTACGTTCCACGTGTCCAGAGTAAAGCCAGTCCGGGAGAGCTCCCTGGTCCCCGCAGTCCCTCCTCCTCCACCTCCTCGTCTCATCGACGGAGGCCCCGCCTTTACGATGCACCCCCTCCTGCGCTCCCGCCGTCGCGGGAGGGGTCTCCAATACCTGGTCGATTGGGAGGGTTACGGTCCAGAGGAGAGGTCCTGGGTTCCTGCTCGACACATCCTGGACGCCTCCCTCACCAGGGAGTTTCAACGGCGTCATCCCGACCAGCCCTCCAAGTCCGCCACTCCTAGAGCGGTCGCCGCCCCTGAGAATCTGTCCCCTCTTCTGTCTGAGGCGCCCAGTGACGACGAGACTGAGCTTTCCTCTGATGCTATGGAGGAGGATGCGGACATGGATGTCTCGGACGAATATTAGCAATCCTCCCACCCAACTCTGCGTGGGATTGGGTTTGTTTTCTTTATTGTTTTTTTGATTGTTTTGGGACGTCAGGAGCCGTCCCTTGAGGGGGGGGGGGGTTCTGTCACAGTCTGCCCTCTCCTCATTCTCATCCACGTCACCTGCATGCCTGCCACTCCCCTCTCATCAGTCCAACTTTCCTCACCTGTTGCACTCAGTTGCCTCTGATCACCAATTAACCCGGTATATAGACTCTCCTCACCGTTCACAAATTGCCAGATTGTTCTCAGCATTCATGCAAGACTCACCAGCGATTTCCCGACTTCCTGCCTGGCTTCGACTCTCCTTTCGTCTGTCCCTCGCTGGTTTGTTTGCATCGTGTGTTGGATCTCCTGGTGACCGGACCTTCCGCTACCCCGACTACGTCTCCTGCCTGCCCCTCTTCGGAACCCTCTCTCAATCCTGAGCCTCTGTGTGAGTACGGTGTACCCATTCCTGTGTTACTACTCTGTGCTACAGTATCGTAATAAAGTTCGTTACCAACTATACCTGCCTGATTCTGTGGTGCTATTGGGTCCAAGCTATACTCGTTACAAATAGACGAACAGACTGCCGGTAGGGCATCCGTTACCCCGGCGCCCCTGTACGTAGCCGGTACACTATCTGGGGTATCTCAGGCAGTTTTGCGATTGGTTTTGGATTTCCTGCGATGACGAGTCGGACAATGATAAACGATAGTTAATATTTCAATCTCAGCCTCGCCGGCTATTATTTCAAGTACTATACAATCTGAAATCCACGACGGCAGTTAAAGTAGTCCGCACGAGAAAGGCGAATCAATCTCTTAACCTGCGACATTAATCACGTTTTATCCCGCATGTGCTTGTGTTGCCGCTAATTTGATTGGGAAATATTTTGTAATTAAAAAATGTCGAGGTAAAGGAAAACTCTTATTCAACGGTGCAAATTTCGTTATAGAAGGGAACTGACAATGTATCCAAACAAAATAACATGCATTGCTTCTAACACCCGTCGAAGGGTTAATCGTATGCCAGAGTAACATAGTGAATACAAATAGTTCAATGGACCGCCTCCTTGTGTATTATGCTCTCTAGAATGTCATAGGTCCACCCTGGGAAAAAAACATATATCGATACAGGGGCAGGGGCATTATCGAGCTTTAAAAATCGTGAAAACGGCCCGTTCGCAGATCGATCTCTTCTTCTGGCAGACCGCGCCGCCCGGATCAGTCTCTACCCCTGTCACTCCCCGGGACAGTCCGCCCCTTCTTGCACCATCGCTTCTTTATTGCAGCTGAGTGTGGCCAGTGGAGGTTTTCAACCGGACATTTGGAGGAACCCGAAGCAACCCAGCCCAGCCCAGCCCCAAGCAGCCCAGCCCAGCCCCTCCACAAACAGCATCATCCCCCAAGCAGCAGCCCAGCCTTAAGCAGCAGCCCAGTTTCCGAGATCCAACTCGGCTCAGCCCAGCGTGGGAGACCCAGACACTGACAAGAGTCGGAGACGCAGCCTAGCAGTGAGTCGTAGATAGATAGTTTGTTAGATAGATAGATAGATAGATAGATAGATAGATAGATAGATAGATAGATAGACAGACAGACAGACAGACAGACAGATAGATAGATAGATAGATAGATAGGTAGGTAGGTAGGTAGGTAGGTAGATAGATAGATAGATAGATAGACAGACAGACAGACAGACAGACAGACAGACAGACAGACAGTCAGAGACAGACAGACAGACAGACAGACAGACAGACAGACAGACAGACAGACAGACAGACAGACAGATAGATAGATAGATAGATAGATAGATAGATAGATAGATAGATAGATAGATAGATAGATAGATAGATAGATAGATAGATAGATAGATAAATATACAGACCGATAGAAACTGTATATCTGTATATCGTGTAAGTGAAACACGAGCCGATAACTGACTGACGAAGGGCAATGTGCCAAAAGCCGTTTCTACCTCCCTATCTACCTGCGACTCCACTGTCAAGGAACTATATACCTTCACTCTTATTTCCCCTTACTCCACAAAACTCTCAAGAGTCCTACCATGCTCTCTGTAAGACATGCTAAAGTTCTACTTTCGAAGATGTAACAAGTCATATTTCTCTGTTTAAAATTCCATCAAAATTTCCTCAGCCCATCTGTCTAACCGATTATCACAATGTTGTAATTTTTGACAATCATCTGCACTATCTACAAAGCCACCCACATTTGTATCACCTGCAAACTTGCTGTTAATTCAATGGACGTTGTCATCCAAATCATTGATATCGATGTCAAGCAGCAATGAGCCCAACACCGAACGCTGAGGCACATCACTAGTCACAAGCCTCCAATCCGAAAGGCAAATTCACCTTCCAACATCACCTTCCAACTATCTCATCTGCAGCCCATGGGATATAAACATCCAGAGCAGCCTACCATGCGGAACGTTGTCTTACGCCTTGCTGAAACCCATATTGAATATGAAGAAGCATTAAACATATTCGCAACCAAGGCAGAGAATCAACAAAACGATCGAAAATAAATACTGTATTTACACACCTAGTGCAGTAATAAATCTTTAGCATTGAACACGAAACAACTCCTATAGTACACGTTGCCTGATCATCCTGGCATATGTTGGTCTGATAAAGGGTGAGATCCGAAACGTCATTCGTTCCTTCTGTCCTGAGATGCTGCCTGCCCTGCTGAGTTACTGCAGCGTTTTGTGTCTATCCTGGCATATCCGATCAACTTGACATGCTATTGGGGATATTGTAGTTGGGTAATTACATCCAGTCTGTACCTGGGACACCGAGCAACAGTCTGAGAGAACCAAAGGTAATTCACTGAATGAATCATGTAGAGCTAATTTTTATATTCAGGCGCCACAATGGTTACATTCGGATATTCACTTTTGAATTAGTTCATTATTGATCAACTTTCAACTTCCGGATCCCTTTTAATTAATAACAATAACAATTACAGCTCGGAAACAGGCCATCTCGGCCCTACAAGTCCGTGCCGAACAACTTTTTTCCCTTAGACCCACCTGCCTGCACTCATACCATAACCCTCCATTCCCTTCTCATCCATATGCCTATCCAATTTATTTTTAAATGATACTGTAAAGGAGTGATTACTGACACACTGTAAGCTTTATTGTGAGTTTAATATAGCACGTGGCACACACGACCCAGCACTGACTGCATCCAGCCTTCAGGCGTACTGGAACCTAGTGGGAGGAACAAAGGGAGGATACTACAGTTATACTAATATGATGGGGCGTGGTTAGTGGTGATGAGGTAACTACATTATAGGTTGCATGCATAACCCATCTACATCCTTTCCCTTACAATTCAAACAAGTTACTACAGTGGCAGGTTTATTATACAGAACCTGCAAAGCTAAGCAAACTCTCCGTAGCGAGCCGGAGGTTTTACAATCCGACCCGAGCGAGTGCGCACAGCACCTTCACCCTCCCCACCCGAAAGAATAGGAGGAGGGACAGGAACAGAAACAGGAGGGGGAGAGAAGATGGGTGGGGAACCCAGCTTGAAGGGGGAACGGAGAGGCACAGGTGAGCCAGGTGAGAATGAAGGGGTAGAACGAGCTGAAGTTGGAGAGAGAGAAGACCTTGCAGGAGACAGCAGAGCCTGGGGAGCAAACACGGGAGGAGCAGGGGGGGCTACCCGAGGCAAAAGGACCGACCGTGGCATGCAGGGAGCAGATGGTACGTTAGTGGAGGAAGGCTCGACACGCGATGGAGGGGTATACGGAATCGCAGGAGGTGGTTTGGGCTCGTTAACCGCCAACAGGTGCTGGCGGCTGCGTCGGTATACAGTCCCTTCTAAATCCACGAGGTAAGACCGTGGCGCGCTGTCAAACCCGACGACGGTGGCAAGTCGGGAATAGCAGGTGGGCGTCTGCAAACGGACGACCTGTCCAGGCATCAGTGGCGAAAGAGGGCGGCAGAATTTATCATGCGATCGTCGCTGGATCTCGTGCTTCTGGGCAATACGTTTCTGGACATCAGCAGGCTGCAGGACTTTGGGCATCAGGGACTGCTGGGCAATAGGCATCGGAGGGCGGACAACTCGGGACATGAGTCGCTGGGCAGGGGATCCCATGGTACTGTCTCTGGAAATGTTCCGAAGGTTCAGGAGACCCTGATAGAAATCCCCTTTCGAGAGGCGGGTTTGTTCAAGCAGGTGCTTAGCGCTGCGGACCGCCCGTTCAGCCAGACCATTGCTTTGCGGGTACTCCGGGCTGCTAGTGAAATGATTAAAGTTCCACTTTGTGGCAAACGCTCGAAACTCGGCGCTGGTGAACTGGCGACCGTTGTCTGTCTGCAGCCGGACAGGGGAACCAAACGTGGCAAAGTGGCGGCGAAGCTTGCTGATCACCATCTCGGAGGTGATGGCAGGGAGGAGGTCCACCTCGAACCAATTCGAGTAAGAGTCTACTAGCACAAGGTATTGCCTCCCGCGCCAGTCGAAAATATCGGCAGCCAGAGAAGACCAGGGCATGTCAGGTGCAGGCTGCTGCAAAAGTGGCTGTCTTTGCTGATGCGGGGCAAGCGAGTGACAGTCCGGACAGGAATCCACCCTGGCCTGGATGTATTTAGCCATGGCCGGCCAGTAGTACTGTTCCTGGGCATGTGAGATAGTGGCATCTGCCCCGGGATGACCCATGTGGGCGGCATCAAAATACAAGCCACGCAGCGAGGCCTGGATGACAACTTTGTGTCCTTTGATAATAATACCGTCACGGAGGACTAACTCATCGCGGACCAAAAAATAGGGGTGGACGCTGGCAGGCAATGAATTCCGTTTGGTGGGCCACCCGCGCTTGATGACAGCAGCAAGCTGCTGCAGGTCGGGGTCGTTAGCGGTATGTTCAACCAAGCACTGCAGCTGGTGAGAAGGGACGAAGTTAACGTTCAGTACCTGTAAGTCCGATTGCTCGAAGGGGTGTTGGTCGCAGGAGGCCCGGGGGGCCCGGGACAGTGCATCAGCCACATACATCTCGGTGCCCCTCTTATATATGATTTTAAAGTCAAAGCGCTGTAGCTGCAGCATCATCCGCTGGAGCCTGGCAGGAGCGCAGTGTATTGGTTTGTTAAGAATCGTTACCAGTGGCTGGTGATCCGTCTCAACGGTGAACCTGGTGCCAAATAAGAAGTCCTTAAACTTCGAACACGCGAAAACCACCGCCAGCAGCTCCTTCTCATGAGGATCTGCGGGAGAAGAAACCATTTTGCAGCTGCCTGCCGGTCCCGTGGGAAAGTGCCCTCAGCTCCCAGACAACTCCTAAACAACCTTCTACAAGTTGATAGCGAGATGGATTCTCAGCCCTCTGTTGACGCTGCCCCCGACTCTGAGCTCAGCTATTCCACGGGAGATGTAAGTATTTACTCTCTCCTCCACAGCCGATCTCGCCTCCCCGATCCTTCTGTGAACATAACTGTAAACAATAAGCCCTTCATGGCAAAAGACACTCTGTGGGGGAGACGGATCACAGGCACCACAGATGGGTCAGTCACGATCTTGTACACCAACGGCAGCTTCCCCAACTTGTCGTCAAACAGGTCTGTGTACTCAGATAGTGGATCCATCCCACTTCTGACACCATGTAAAGGCTAGTTACTGACACACTGTAAGCTTTACTGTGAGTTTAATATAGCACGTGCCACACACGTCCCAGCACTGACTGCATCCAGCCTTCAGGCGTACTGGAACCTAGTGGGAGGAACAAAGGGAGGATACTACAGTTATACTAATATGATGGGGCGTGGTTAGTGGTGATGAGGTAACTACATTATAGGTTGCATGCATAACCCATCTACAGATACCAACGAACCTGCCTCCACCACTTCCACTGGAAGCTCATTCCACACCGCTACAACTCTCTGAGTAAAGACGTTCCCCCTCAAGTTACCCCTAAACTTATGTCCCTTAATTCTGAAGTCATGTCCTCTTGTTTGAATCTTCCCTATTCTCAAAGGGCAAAGCTGGTCCACATCAACCTTGTCTATCCCTCTCATCATTTTAAAGACCTCTATCAAGTCCCCCTTAACCTTCTGCGCTCCAGAGAATAAAGACCTAACTTATTCAACCTTTCAACCATTCACCCATAGAAACCCATTTACGTATTTATCTTACATATGGGGTGACAAACGCGATTTTTCTTATCTCATGATGTCATAGAGTAATAGATATACCCATGGAAGCAAGCGCATTGGCACAACTTGCCCATTCCGATAAAGATGCCACACACGTGCCTGCCTTTGCATCATATCCCTGTGGTTGTGACATTCAATGGCAAAGTCCCATGTTTCTGGCCGAATACTTAATTTCAGGCAAATAAAGTACTATTCCCAATCTATGTACACAAGGAATTCGGCTTCCTTGAAGCCGCTTGACTATCTAGGGTATCTCAGGCAGTTTTGCAATTAGTTTTAGATTTTCTGCGATTACGTGTGGGACAACGATACAAAATAGTTGCCATTTAAATCTCATGCCTCCCCCTGCTATTATTGCAAGTACTATAGTAATCTGAATTCCACGATGGCAGATCAAGTAGCCCGCACCAGAAAGGCGAATCGATCATTAAATTGCGACATTAACCACATTTCATCCTGCATGTGTCTGTGTTGCCGCTTATTGATTGAGAAAGATTGTGTAATTAAAAAATGTCGAGGAAAATGAAAACGGTTATTCAAAGGGTTCAAATTTCGTTATAAAAGCTAACTGAAAATGTATCCAAACAAAATACCATTAATTGGCTCTAATACCCGTCGAATAAGCATATATCAGATTAACACAATAAATACAAATATTTCACACGGATTGTTTGTTCAGTCTCGTGACTTTAATACTACAGAGGACAGCACTAATTGGCTCAATGGACCGCCTCCTTGTGTATAACAGCTCTTTCATCAAGCGCATGTGGGCAACTGGAACATTTCCCGCATCTCCTTCCGGCAACAACGGAAATGGGATATCCAGCAATTTACAACATCGTCAGAATTTACTACCCCGTAATTTCAGTTGTCGGTAGTCCTGGTAAGATATTGGATATGCCTGCTATTTGTTTGGCTCTATCCTAGTATAATGGCAACTATATTTGCATTTAGAGCTGTCGAGCGTGGTGCAAAAGTTCAATGACTGGTGGAGAAATATGTTCTAGAACCCGGAGGTCACAGTTCTCAGCTGCCTGCACGGATTCCCGATGGCAGCAGCAAGAACAGGGCGATGCCAGTGCGTTGCATGTCTTTGATAATACTGGTTGCGTGCTGTTGTCCAGTTATTTCGTATGAAATATTTTTTTTAATTGACGTTTAAATGAAATATGTTAATTTAGCATTACAAACTGAGATTTATGCTATTGCTAATATGTGGGAATCTAAGTAATATTTTCAATACATTTACAAATCTAAATATATCAACTGATTTAGAAAAGATAGGAAATGTACGCCGCCCAATGCCAGGATTATTTTTGTATGCATACAAAGCGAACAGTCGGTAATCCCGCACCAATGTCGCCATCTGTCAAAACCTGTCAGTGCATTCGACGCTCAAACTAATATTATTTCGCATCTGAGTTATTGCCACTGCTGAGCCAGCTTTGTGCCCGCGTTCCCATCTGTGGTTGACACAAAATACTGGAGAAACTCAGCGGGCGGGGCAGCATCTATGGATAAATTGAATTGGCAGCGTTTCGGGTCGAGACCCTTCTTCAGTCGAAACGTTGCCAATTCCTTCTCTCCATAAATGCTGCCTCACCCGCTGATTGTCTCCAGCATTTTGTGTCTACCTACGATATTACCAGCATCTGCAGTTCTTTCTTACACACTGCTCATCTGTGGTGGCGGGCACAACTGGACCCAGACTTCCGGCAACCAGCGAGGGAGCAGAAAAAGCCTTTTTTTCTGAACGCTCACTGAACGCTCACTGAACGCTCACTTGAAGCGAATCTTGCCCTCCGTTGGCATCCCCAGCACACGGAATATTAATTGTTCAATCTCAACCACGTTTAGATTATTTAAGCGCAAGAGGAAAAAGGAATGACCCAAATCAATTGTCCAATGTATAGACCAACTTCTTCTGCAATTGTATAGTGCTCTGGTGAGACCATATCTGGAGTACTGTGTACAGTTTTGGTCACCTAATTTGAGGAAGCACATCCTTGTGATTGAGGCAGTGCAGCGTAGGTTCAAGAGTTTGATCCCTGGGATGGCGGGAATGTCATTTGAGGAAATATTGAACAGACTAGGCTTGTATTCACTGGAGTTTAGCAGGACGAGGGGGGGGGGGGGGTCTTATAGAAACATATACAATTATAAAATGACTGGACAAGCTAGATGCAGGAAAACTGTTCCCAATGTTGGGCGAGTCCAGAACCAGGGTCCACAGCCTTAGAATAAACGGGAGGTCATTTAAGACTGAGGTGAGAAAAAACTTTTTCACCTAGAGAGTTGTGAATTTTTGGAATTCCCTGCCACAGAAGGGCAGTGGAGGACAAATCACTGGATGGATTTAAGAGAGAGTTAGGTCGAGCCCTAGTGGCTTGTGGAGTTAAGGGATATGGGGAGAAGGCAGGCACTGGTTATTGATAGGGGGCGATCAGCCATGATCACAATGAATGACGTGCTGTCTCGAAGGGGCGAACGACCTCCTCCTGCACCTATTTTCTATGTTTCTATGTTTCTAAATGTGCCTTGATTGCCATAAATGATAATGTAATTTCACCATATTTTGATATGACGTACAATTACTTACCAAATGTCATCTTCAATCTAAAGTACCTCTGTTTGGAATGTTGCCGATGTATTGCATTTGTCAGCGTCATTCCATATTCCATTGACCATCTATCTTCGATCCACCCTTAAAACCGATCAAATGGGATAATCAATAATTAGCTACATTCAAAAATAATCTGTATCTGACATTTCTCTGAATCTCCTATCAAAAATAGTTTGTCTGAGCAGTGCCGAGCCATTTCCTCACCACTGAACCCTTGTGCTTTTCACAGGAACATCAGTTCAACACCAAAAAAGGAGAGGAATATAGCTTCTCGGATCTGTTAACGTCCCGTACATTTTTAAACGTGTTTTAACCGTTTGCCATCTATCTCTATGATTTTGTTCATATTTTTTTTTTCCAACGCAATGTTTTTTTTTTAATCGATTTGCTATCTACCTCTATGATTTTGTTTGCATTAATTATTTTCATTTTTCTGTGATTTTAGTGCAATCATTATTACAGTGATCATGCCTGATTGGACAATAGCGTCTGTTCACCACTCGTGGCGGCGCGACTCGTTGCAGCGGCTCCTACAGCCTGTCTGTCTTTTTTTATTTTTGTCTAGTTAAATGTAGTGTTTGTGTTTTTTTTAAGCTTGGTTTTAAATGTGTATATGTGGGGGGCGGGGGGGGGGGGGAGGGGGAAACCGTTTAAAATCTCTTCCCTGTACGGGAGACCCGACCTTTTCCCTGTCGGGTCTCCGTTGTCGTTGGGGCCTAGCACCGTGGAGCGGCCTCCAGCCTGAACGACCCGGGGGCTCGGGAGACTGCGGAGCTGTGGAGCTGCGGACCATCGTGGGGCTGGCCGGCCTCGGAACGTGGGGAGCGGTGGTGACTCGCTGCTGCGACTCGACTCCTGGGGCTCGGAGGCTCCAGCAACGCAGCCGCAGGTCCGGTGGACTGAGACATCGGGAGCTCGCGGGTCCGGGGGGAGAGCGAGACCGCTTCCCGGAGCTCCCGCAACGCGACTTCTCCAGCCCGTGTCGCGGGGTTGGAACGACCTGGAGCGGGGAAGTACATCACCCGGCACGGCTTCATGGCCGTGGGACTCACCAGCGCACGCTGGGGCTCCGACCTTGTACTTTCAGACCGGGAGCGGGGCCGTAAATCGCCCCGCACGGCCTAAAATGGCCGTGGGACTTATCATCACCCGCCTGGGGCTTGGATATCGGGAGAGACATGGAGAGCAGGGGAGAGAAAAGACTTTTGCCTTCCATGACAGTGGGTTCACTGTGATGGATGTTTGTGTGAACTTAATTGTGTGTATGTCTGTAGGACATTGTCTTTGTTTGTATGGCTGTGGAAACAAAATTTCGTTTGAGTCTCACTGGGGCTCAAATGACAATAAATTGTATATTGTATATTGTGTGACGCCCGCTTCCACAGATGGCTCTTCCGATCTGTAGCCACGAATCGAGGGGCACCTCGAAGGCACGATGCTTCGGGAAGATGCACCGGCCATAGTTGGCGACTCAACTTCTTCTGGATCATTGTCTTTAAAGTTTAGTTTGCCAGTTTATTGTGTTGTCACGTGTACTGAGGTAGCTAAACAAGCTATTTTATGTTACGTGATATCCAGTCTTCAAAAATATATTATAATTACAATCAAGCCGCTACTCTGTAGCACACTGAATAAAGAGAATAACGTGTATTGCCTTTTAAAATCCAATTAGGAAGAAACTATCCTTGAATATGACCATTTATGAAGGAACTGCAGATGCTGGAAAATCGAAGGGAGACAAAAATGCTGGAGAAACCTAGCGGGTGAGGCAGCATCTATGGAGCGATGTTTATGCGACGTTTCGGGTCGAGACCCTTCTTCAGACGCTTCTTCTGAAGAAGGATCTTGACCCGAAACGTTGCCTATTTCCTTCGCTCCATAGATGCTGCCTCGCCCGCTGAGTTTCTCTAGCAGTTTTGTCTACACGGAATATGAATGTGCGCGTTTTATTTCACTTCTGCACCTCTTATCGAATAGAGTGGAGGAGGGAGTGATCAGGGTGCGACGTCCTTGATTTATGCTTATCTTTGCCTGGGCAGCGTGGATGTAGATGGAGTCGCTTCCTTCCGTTCCTCCAGTAATCACGGAGCCTTGTAGCATTCTAGGGATGGGCAGTTTGAATTTAATTATTTCTTTTCACATTCCTTTTAGTTAATTTAACGGCGATTGTGATTTTTTCTCGGGTTAATATGGTCTCTCCAAATGCATCTCTCGCTATCTGGTGGCCATGGCAACAGCGGATCTGATGGTGGTTGTCTTCGCTGTTATACTGGAGCAGGTTAATTATATTTATCTGTTTGCTAATTTCTTGCTCACAATGCCATTGTGTGCTCTGATACTTGTCCTCCGAGTCGCAATCACGGACTGTTCCGTTTGGCTGACGGTTGCTTTCACTTTTGATCGTTACGTCACGATCTGTTGTCAGAATATGCGGAAGAAATATTGCACGGAGCGAACAGCAACTGCGGTGATCGGAACAGTGTGCGTAGGATGTTGTTCCAAGTCTATTCCGTTTTACTTTGCTTCGGATCCATGGATTTGCGTCGCCACAGCCGAATACCTTACATCATCAGGGTGGAGAGCCTACGAATTATTTGACTGTATGACGACTCCGTTATTACCAATCTGTTTAATTCTGCTTTTCAATGCTTTAACCGTAAGACACATCATAGCGGCAAACAGAGTCCGCCAAGGACTCCGGAACAGCAGTGAGAATCAGAAAGATCCAGAGGTGGAGAACCGGAGAAGGTCCATGATTTGGTTGTTCGCACTTTCAGCCAATTTTATTTTACTGTGAATACCCTATGTTGTACATTCTATGAACTGGCAGGCGGAAAATGATACCTACACAGACAGATACTTCAGCACGCCGATATATATAGTGCAGCAATTTCGCTTTATGTTGCAGTTTCTCAGTACCAGCACCAACACGTGCATCTATGCACTGACACAGAGGAAATTCAGAGAGGAGCTGAAGAATGGAGTGAAATATATTTTAACATGTAATGGGCAGCTCTGTAGATAAAATGAAAACCCGATTACCTCTTCGTTAAAGTTTCAAACAATAACACAAAAAACGTTTTTCATTACGGAGCATCGATAATGCTTACGGGCGAATACATTTATTTTATTACCGAAACCTGATGTTACAGATACATTATTAAATAATTTGCAAGGTTATCAATCCAAACATGAGAATACGAAATTTTACTCTGAGAGATGAGAACATAATTCAAAACGCAGGATATAAACCCGAAACTCAAAGATTTGCGAACGTTGAACAAACGGTTGACGGATGTTTGTACGGTATGGAAACTCTAAAACAAAAATATAACCGTTTTTATTAAGTACTACGCGAATCTGATCCGAGTGATGTTTTCCAATGTCTGTTTCCGAATATTTGCTTTCGTTTTCAATGAGATTTCAGCCCACAGCAACGTTTACACAACATAGAAATGTGCTTTTTCCCAACCATGTCGGTGCAGATCATGAGCAAGCTACGTTCAGTGCATTCAGAAAGATTTCAGACACTTTCATCTTTTCCACATTTTATTCCATTCCAGCCTTATTGCAAAATTGATTAAATTCATTTGTTTTATCATCAATCAACACACAATTAAAAAAACATAATTTTTTTTTAAAAACAGGTGTTTAGACATTTTTGCAAAGTTATTAAAAAGAAATAACTGAGATATCTCATTTACAAGAGAGAGACAATAAAACACTCTTGACCCATTATTTACCTAAGTATTCAGATCCTTTACTGAGTACTTTATTGAGGCACCTTTGGCAGCGATTGGGTATGACGCTACAAGTTTGGCAAACCTGTATTTGGGTAACGTCTCCCATTCTTCGCTGCAGATCCTCTCAAGCTCTGTCAGGTGTAATGGGGTGCGTCGATGCACAGCTATTTTCAGGTCCCTCCAGAGATGATCGATCGGGTTCAATTCAGGGCTCTGGCTGGGCCACTCAAGGACATTCACAGACTTGTCACGAAGCCACTCCTCCGTTGTCTTGGCTGTGTGCTTGGGGTCGTTGTCCGGTTGTAACGTAAACCCCCGCCCCAGTATGAGGTCCTGAACGCTCAGGAGCAGGTTTTCATCAATGATCTCTCTGTACTTTGCTCCGTTCATCTTTCCATCGACCCTGACTAGTCTCCCAGTTCCTTCCATTGAAAAACATCCCCACAGCATGATGCTGCCACCATCATGCTTCATGGTAGGCATGGTGGCCAGGTGATGAGCGGTGCCTTGTTTCCAGACGTGACGCTTGGCATTCAGACCAAATACTTAAATCTTGGATTCATCAGATAGATAATGATGCTTAGGTACTTTTTGGCAAACTCCAAGAAGCATGTTTCTAATGAGTGGCTTCCGTCTGGCCACCCTACCAAAAAGACCTGATTGGTGAAGTGCTGCAGATATTGTCCTTCTGGAAGGTTCTCCCATCTCCACAGGTGCACCTAAGCTCAATTTTGAGTTTCATAGCAAAGGGTCTGAATACTTATGTAAATGTGATTTTACTTCGGAGTCACGTGAGTGACTACGTGAAGAACCCGCTCAGCACGCATGCGTGTTTTACGCTACACGCATTGCGAAACGTCAGACGCGGTGGAAGGACGGGTCAGGGAGGACCGCGAAGCCGCTTCCCCCGCGGCGGCAATTTCAAAAAGCCGCTATTGCAGGTAAGATTTCTTACTCTGCCGCTGTTTTGCCCACTACAGGAGAAAGGCAAAAAGCAAACGGGGGCAGCGACGAAGCTGGTCAGGGAGGACCGCGAAGCAGCGGACAGCCAGCAAAGCAGCCGGCGGCACAAGATCACCCACAGTGGGATCAGCTGTGCCCTGTGTAGCCGCCGCGCCGGCCAAATCAACGCAGCCGGGCGGCAGGAAAAACACAAAACAAACAGAGTCGTGGACTCGGAGGAGTCCGACTCTGATACACCACGGGAGGCCAGCGACCGAGAGCGCTGGACCCGAATGGAATGGTGTTTGGAGCATCTGCTCCAGCGTGGCCGGCTCCGGGAATTGGAATCAGGCCACTGTGGGCATATATCAAACCCACAGCAGCACCTTTTCAAGGGCTGCACAATGTCCCCACCTTATCAGAGGGGAGCACCTAGAGTCAGTTCTGGGCTGACTTGGAAGAGGGGACCGCGGAAGAAAACACCAGTGCATGCATGGGGTGCAGGGTGAAGAGAATTTGCTGGATATGCTGGTAAGCTTCATGCAGCCAGACCAAACAGGGGCAAACCTGGAGCCTAAGCTTGCAATAAGCTACACCAGGAAACTGCATTTCCCTGAATGTGCCAATTGTAAATAGCTGCATCTGGAAGCACATCGGCCACGGGCAGAAGATGGATGTGAAGTTTTAAAAAGTCCTGAAGTTACTAAACTTCAGGGATAACCGCCTTTGCCCGTACGGTGGCACCACGGCCATGTCCCAAGGCCAACAGGACACGCAGGCACTGCTATGCAACACTCAGCACGAATTAAATAGCATTAGAAAAAGTGTCATACAGCCAACGCTAAATCCAAAAATCCGCGGGGCTGTGTAAGCCTGGAGCCACCAAACCGCCTATTCTCCTGTTCAGGAGGCAACTTGTCTAAGCAGGTAAAGGAGCTGGACGAAGAAGCCAGAACTTTGAGGTTAATCAAAGGATCAACCTACCCTACCAAAAACCCACCATAACCTACGATAACACCCCTACGCACCCACTGGCAGAACTGGTGAAATTCGAGGGCTCGGCACTCTAAACATGAGTCTTTTAGGCCATGGCCCAGGCCGACCCTCCTGGAAGATGCGGGTAACCCCAATAACACCAGCAACCAACCCGAAGAACCAACCACCAGCACAGCAACGTAATAACTTCAGGAAGAAGTAGTCCTGCCACTGGTAACAAAGGAGGTAGAGGGTCTGGTTCCCCAAATAATATGGGAAGCATGGAGGTTGGGGGGAAGACTGTACTAGGTTTTAAATGCATGGAGCATGCTAACATCCGATACTTACGTCTTAAGCAGTATCCAGGGATATGCCATAGAGTTTGTACACCAAAAACAACCCTCTAGTTCAACACAAACGAAACCGAGTATTTGTGCTCTCTGATAGGTAAAAAACAGAAGCACAAGTTGAACTGGAGCGACTTTACATAAACGTGTAATTCAGACAACACAACACGAACCATTAGAATTCGTGTCCAATATATGTACAATATATTCACTTCAAAATGGAAACCTTTGTTACTGCTAAACAACTAATTTCCAAAGGGTACTTCATGGCTAGCATCGATTTAAAAGATGCATACTATTCAGTACCCATACGAGGTGACCACAGACGTTACTTAAGATTAAACTGGATGGAACAACTCTGGCAATATAAAGTGCTGCCAAATGGGCAAACATCAGCCAAGGCTGTACACAAAAAATTAGAAACCAGGCCTAGCGTTTCTACGCAAACGCAAACATATGGTTATGGCATATTTGGATGACATACTCATGTGGGCATAACTTTGGAATTGGCCATACTAACTGTAACAGCCACAACAACAGTTGTTGGGGAAAACTGGGATTTATCATCCATCCAATTAAATCTAAACTAACACCGTCCACTACTATGGACTACTTGGGATTTACCATTGATTCAGTTCACAACTGTGACACTTTCCCAAGGGAAAGGCCAGAGAAATAATAGAGGTTCTAGCAACCTCATTGACATCACAAATCCATTCATCAGATTGGTAGCCAAAATAATTGGTAAAATGGTGGCTGCTTTCCCAGCCACACAATTTGGATTACATTACCAAAAAATACAGAGAGCTAAAAATCAAGCTCTAAAAATCAATGCAGGTCACTTTAACAGACCTATGAGACTACCAATTCAAGCCAAAACGGAGCTAAAATGTTGGATCGATAACATTTGGCTTTGTTCCAAACCTATCATTATCAGTAACCCTTCGATGGTACTGCAAACGGATGCCAGTGCACTGGGGTGGGGAGCCACCATTACCATCACCAGCTGTGGAGATAGATGGACAGTGCAGGAGGCATCCTTCCTACTGACACTGGGTATAAATTACTTGGAAAAGTTGGGTACATTTCATGGGCTTACACACCACCAGCATGTTAGATTACAAATAGACAATACCACAGTGGCAGCATACATCAACCACATGGGCAGCAACAAATCAATATCATGTGACAATCCCGCTAATTCAATTTGGCAATGGTGCATCCAGAGAAATATTTGGATATCAGCCACTTACCCACCACGGAGACTAAGTTTAGTGGCAGACACCAGGTCACGCAAATTTAATGAAAACACCGAATGCATGTTAAACAAAACAGTGTTCAAAAGGGAACTGCAGATGCTGGAATATCGAAGGTACACAAAATTGCTGGGGAAACTCAGCGGGTGCAGCAGCATCTATGGAGCGAAGGAAACAGACTGAAGAAGGGTTTCGGCCCGAAACGTCGCCTATTTCCTTCGCTCCATAGATGCTGCTGCACCCGCTGAGTTTCCCCAGCAATTTTGTGTACCTTAAACAAAACAGTGTTTGCTGAAATCACAGCAAATACGGGAAACCGGTTATCGATTTTGTCGCATTTAAAAGATATCTAACTATGTTTTATGGGAACCAGACGCTGGGGCAACGGCAACAGATGCATTTTCGTTGCATTGGGGGAAATGGTTCATTTACGCATTCCCTCCCTCCTGCCTCATCAGTCGGGTATGAAGCAAAATACAACAGGACTCTGCGTCTGGTATTTGGGAGTACCCGATTGGCCTACTCAACCATGGTTCTCAGTGGTGCACAACATGGTATTCGAAACATGTATTACAATCCCACTCAGACCAGATCTACTACTACATCCCGTGACGGGATAGCCATCCAAGCCATAAAGCTGGAACCTGCTAATTTGTAGAGGTTTTAAAAACACCGCTTCTACAACTGGGACTGACGGGCCGAACAGCAAACATCATCTCGGAGGCCCAAAGAGAGTCAATCAAGAAGCAATATCTGGTCTACATCAGAAAGTGGGAAACGTACTACCATAAGAACAAAACCACCAACAGAAATATCAACATTCCACCTGTTCTGGACTATCTGGCAGGCCTCCACTATGATGAGGGGCTCAGCTACAGTGCCATCAACAGCGCCAGAAGTGCCCTGTCGACATACCTATGGCAAGGGACAGAGCGTTACACGGTAGGGACTCACCCTCTGGTAACCAAGCTCATGAGGGGAATATTTAACACAAACCCCCAAAAAAACAGGTACTCCCATGTATGGGATGTAAGCATTGTCCTTCCAGTTATTTTATAACAAACCAGTTAGAGAGACTGGAACATTTGCAGAAATAAATTTAAATTCTGTAAATTAATTATAACCCATAAATAGGGTTATATTTGTGTTAATACATTTTATGATTTCAATAACGAATCATGTGCAATTGTGTTAACACTATTCCTCCCACAGTCAAGGCAGACGTGTGCATGGACGTTTCTACGGCATGAGATCACAGAGCTTTGAAGTCTTCACGTAGTCACTCACGTGACTCCGAAGTAAAATAGTAAGATTAAACGAGAATTTAACAGTTTGAAGTTTGATCAGTATTTTATGAGGAGTTACGATGAGGGATTACGTGCCCTCCGCTCCCACCCAGGTCATATATACTTAACTGGTATCTCTTCTCTAATCTTACTATGTTTAGTCATTACAGTTATCTGTGATCTCACACCGCTGCTTTGAAGAATGGCACGCATGCGTGCTGAGCGGGTTCTTCACGTAATCCCTCATCGTAACTCCTCATAAAATACAGATCAAACTACAAACTGGTAAATTCTCGTGTAATCTTGCTATTTATCAGTTATTTGTTTTTAATTACTTTGCAAAATTTTCTAAACACCTATTTTCGCTTCTTCATGACCTGGTATTGTGTGTAGATTGACGATAAAAAGAATGAATTTCATCCATTTTAGAGTAAGGCTGCAACGTAACAAAATGCGGAAAAGGTGAAACGGTCTGAATACTTTCTGAATGCACTGTAGTGAATGCATTGATCGTACTTGGCCCGTCGGTCTCAGTGTCATGGAGATTCTTGTTTTCACCAAGATATTTTCTGAATGTTATATAACTATATAACCATACAGCAATGACAGCACGGAAAACAGACCATCTCGGCCCTTCAGGTCCGTGCCGAACACTTATTTTTCCCTAGTCCCATATACCTGCACTCAGACCATAACCCTCCATTCCTTTCCCGTCCATATCATAGAAACATAGAAACATAGAAAATAGGTGCAGGAGTAGGCCATTCGGCCCTTCGAGCCTGCACCGCCATTCAATATGATCATGGCTGATCATCCAACTCAGTATCCTGTACCTGCCTTTTCTACATACCCCCTGATCCCTTTAGCCCCAAGGGCCACATCTTACTCCCTCTTAAATGTAGCCAATGAACTGGCCTCAACTACCTTCTGTGGCAGAGAATTCCAGAGATTCACCACTCTCTGTGTAAAAAATGTTTTCCTCATCTCGGTCCTAAAAGATGTCCCCCTTATCCTTAAGCTGTGACCTCTTGTTCTGGACTTCCCCAACATCGGGAATAATCTTCCTGCATCTTTCTTCATATGAAAGTCCTTCCGTCCCAGGAATCAGTCTGGTGAACCTTCTCTGTACTACCTCTATGGCAAGAATGTCTTTCCTCAGATTAGGAGACCAAAACTGTACGCAATACTCCAGGTGTGGTCTCACCAAAACCCTGTACAACTGCAGTAGAACCTCCCTGTTCCTATACTCAAATCCAGGCCTTCGTCCTTATCCAATTGATTTTTAAATGATAAAATCGAACCTGCTTCCACCACTTCCACTGGAAGCTCATCCACACAGCTACCACTCTCTGAGTAAAGAGGTTCCCATCATGGTACCCCTAAACTTCTGTCCCTTTATTCTCAAGTAATGTCCTCTTGTTTGAATCGTCCCTACACTCAATGGAAAAAAACTTATCCACGTTAACTCTGTCTATCCCTCTCATCATTTTAAAGACGGCTATCAAGTCCCCCCTTAACATTATGCGCTCCAAAGCATAAAGACCTAACTTGTTCAACCTTTCTCTGTAACTTAGTTGCTGAAACGCAGGCAACATTCTAGTAAATCGCCTCTGTACTCTTTCTATTTTGTTGACAACCTTCGTATAATTAGTCGAGCTAAATTGTACACCATACACCAGAATTGACCTCACCAATGCCTTGTACATTTTTAAAATTGCATCCCAACTTCTATACTCAATGCTCTGATTTATAAAGGCCAGCACACAAGCTTTCTTTATCACCCTATCTACATCAGATTCCACCGTCAGGGAACAATGCACAGTTATTCCTAGATACCTCTGTTCAACAGCATTTCTCAATTCGCTACCATTTACCATGTACGTCCCACTTTCATTTGTCCTGCCAAGATGTAGCACCTCACACTTATCAGCATTAAACTCCATCAGCCATCATTCAGCCCACTCTTCCAAATGGCCTAAATCTCTCTGTAGGCTTTTAAAATCTACTTACTTAACCACAGCATCACCTATCTTAATATCATATACATACTTAAAGTTGTACTTCCGTGTGGCGCTGGTGCCAGCAGCCTCCACCTACAGCAGCCTCCACCTACAGCCCGGTATCTTTTTGTTTTTTGTTTATTTAGTTATGTAAAAGTGTGTTTTTTTGTGTTTTTTTGTGTGTTTTGATGTGGGGGAAGAGGGTACAGTGCGGGGGATACCGTCCTTCAGCCGCTTTTGATCCCTTTTGCTATTAATATAGCTGTAGAAACCCTTTGGATTTACTTTTAATTTACTTGCCAAAGCAAACACATTTCTTCTTTAATCTTTTCTAATTTATTTCTTAATAATCTTTTTACTTTCTTTATACTCCTCA